>NC_024325.1:15297617-15300644 GCF_000523025.1 Cynoglossus semilaevis
GTTGTCCTGATGAACAGGAGCTGTTATCACAGAGCGAATCTAAAAAAGTGTGATTTTTAAATAAGTTATAAAATGGATTTACATCAGGTTTATGTTGACATTTAGCCTTTAATGATTCCATATCAACATCAATTTTCCTCTAAATAGGATCTTATACTGTCATCACTTTACTGCGTTGTAGCCGTAAAAATTAGTCTAGGTGTCAGAATCCTTTTAGTTCAGGGCCCACATACAGCCTGATTAGAGGTCAAGTGGGCCGGACCAGAACCATCATAACATAATCACCTATAAATAACAATAAGTCCGTGTTTTCTCCACTTTGTTTTCCTGCAAATAAGTACAGGGATACAGGAAAAAATATTTATATTTAATGAAATATCATTTATAAAAATGTGTTTGTGCATTTTTTTTCACTTGCAAAATACACCTAGCGGGCCAGTTTTGGCCCACAGGCCCTATGTTTGACACCCCTGCGTTAGCATTTAGTTGTCAGATTCTCCTCCTCGTGACGATGATCGTAAAGTGCAATCTTGAAAGCTCTGTTTTTTTTTGTTTGTTTTTTTTTTTAATTTGCGATCAAAGCACAACCCCTGCGTTTACACAGGATTCAAACCAGCAACCCTCCAATCACAAACAGGATCCTTCCACCGTCTGCCGTCTGCCCTGAGGATCCGTCCAGTAAACAAGGATCACATGTCAGCGCGTGCCGCCTCCTCACCGACTGACGACATGTCATGATGTCACGTAACGATGATGTAACGATGTCACTAAACAAGTAACCTGCTCGCAACGTTGGCCCTCGCTTTGTCTCGGCCTCGGCCCCCGAGTCCTGTCACGGTCTTTATGGGCCGCGGCCGTCAGCGGCGCGGTGCGGCGACCTGCTCTGTCATTTAAATACCCAGCCATGACAACAATGACAGCATTAATAGTAATGATAGCGATACCAAGCTTAGCCGCCGTCATCATCGTCACCATTAGCATATCTCCGGGGACGCGAGCGGTGATTGACAGCTAGCTGGGTGTGTTTTTTTGGAGCCGCGGCTCAACTATCAATTACCTCCGTGCATATCAACCACCATTATGTAAAATAACTCTGCTGCGCTCGGCTCTGCTCACTCCTCTTAAGTCTTTCCTCCCTCACATAACTCTCTCCCTCTCTCCCATGAACGCTCTGCCTCCTTCCATCCCCACCTCCCCCCTCCTCCTCCTCCTCCAACCACTTTTTTCTTTCTTTTTTCCACACTACTCTTACTCTTTACTCCTCCCTCCCTCCCTCCCTCTCCCTCCCCCATATTCTCCTCTGTGCCTCGGCTTCTAATTCTTACACCCTGTTTGTGCTCAGGTGAAAAGACCTTCCATTGTTTCCATTGTTGTGATTTTTTTTTTCTGGATTTTTATTAATGAAATTATGAATTAATTCACGTTTTTGCGAACCAGTTTGATCATGATACCTGAACCGTGATCCTCCGTGTTCTACGGTGGGGACGGTGTTCTTTGGGTTCAGCGCCTCTCCCCTTTCATCGAACACTGGGCCTAAAATGTAAAAATGTGTACATTTTTTTAAACTGCAGAAGCAAACCTCCGGGTCGGGGACCTCGGGCTGGGCGGTGGTTGTCTCTGCATTAGCGTCGGTTATTAATTAAAATGTTTCAGCTCCACTTGTTGAGTTTTCCTTCATGTCCTGTTCCCTCAGGTCTGATCTTCTGACATTCCCTTTAAGTAGTTTCACAGAGTTGTTATTTCTCCCTCCTCCCCCTCTCTCCCCTCCCTCACCCTCCTCCCCCTCCCTCACCCTCTCTGGCTGTGGCAGGGCAGTTTCCTCCGTTACGTAAGACTTGATAAAAACTTGCAAATTGTTTCAAACCGGGACATGAATTTCCATGGATTTCCACTCGTTCCTTCCAAGTCAGATGAATTCTCCCACCTCCCCCTCCCCTCCTCCTCCTCCTCCTCCCTCTCCCTCTCCTCCTCCTCCTCGCCTCCTTCCTCCTGTTGTTTTAATGCCACTGTGTTTTAATCTGATCATAATACACGCAGGAGTCGTTTCCTCAGGACAAACTCCTGCTCCCGTGTCTAATATCACCGATCCTTCTGGATTCGTCCGCGTCGTCTGACTGATGAAGTGTCGTTGATCGCGACAGAACGAGGCGAAGTGAAAACCAGCGTTTCCTCCACAGGAAGTCGTAGATTACCGTATCACCGCTGCCGTGGTAATAACAGCAGAACGGCTGTATTTCATTTGCTTCTTTTCCAACTGTTTGAAGAAACTCCCGTGGCAGAAGGCGAGTCCGACTCCTCGCTATCTGAACGCCGAACAATGACGAGAAGTCAATGTAAACAGGAAACAGGAAGTGGATGTCTGACAAATCGACGGGCTGAGAGGGAAACTCTCTTCACACATATTGGCCGTTCAAATGACAGACGACAAGTGTTCGCTGTCGGAAAGGAGTCGAGTCCGTGAAAGAATCAAAGGCCGAGGCCCCGCGCGTCCCTTCGTCCACACATGGTGGCAGCGTAGAGCAAATAGTAGAGAGTGTTGCTATTTCCAATTAAGATTTTCACAAAAAAAAAATATAAACCTGGCACATGATCTATACTTTTTTTTTCCTGGGACAGTGAAGGCATCGCTGTCTTTCCTGTGGTTGACAATCAGATGCCGCTACAAAGAAAATGTGTCGAAAACAATTCTTTCAAAATATTTGAGGAGACGACAGCACTGTGGGCCACTCACGGACCCCCGTGTCAGTCAGTCAATCTGGGGGGCGGGGGCCTGGACTCCACCCTTGGTTGCCCCTCTGTTTGTCACCGCGGTGATTACGACCGTGTTTTTTTACGAGCCGTCCTCTCCACCTCAGCTTTTATTTTGGCGGGCGGCGCCGCCATCAGCTGATCAGTTACAGGCAGCGACGACAGCTACAGGCGTTAGCAAGTTGTTACGCTCACGGAGAGAGAGAGAGAGAGAGAGAGGGAAGAGAGAGAGAGAGGGAGAGAGTGAAGAAAACCAAAAACAAAACATCATTCTGTCAG
>NC_024325.1:15300854-15302445 GCF_000523025.1 Cynoglossus semilaevis
GGGAGGGAGAGGGGAGAGAGAGGGGGGAGACCAGACCTGATCTGTTGTTCAGTTTGTCTGCACTAACTGACTCGCAGCAATTTCTACACCTGTCAGCAGCTACTGCGTCTGTGTGTGTGTGTTTTTGTGAGTGTGTGTGTTTCTCTTGCACGGCAGCATTGTTATTCTTGGCTCGATAAAATAGTCAGTCTTTTGGGAATAAAACGGACGTTTTTGTGATCTCAAACACACACACATACACACACACACATATACTGGAATTCCCCCGGATGTCACCCTTGCCCTGTTGGTATTGTAACAGTTTAAATGACAGCAGCGTGGTTGAAACAAACTCCCACAATCCTCTTTATTCAATCTCTCTGCCATTTGTTTCCACCTTCACACACACACACACACACACACACCCGTCCCGGCTCCGTCACTCTGTCACTTCCTGTCTCTCTCTCTCTCTCTCTCTCTCTCCAGGTCTGTGTTAGACCAATATATTAAATATTAATGTCAGTTGTGCTCGCAGCCGTAATTGCCATCTCAGCCTCTGAATAATGGATGTCAGTTGTGCTGTTCACCGCCGCGGCGCGGCTAACAGGCCCGGGGAGCGGCACGCAGCTGCGCCTCGCTACATCACTTCGCCTTAGAGGCTGGATGAGACGCAGCGTCGCGGCGTGTCTGCCTCCGCCGCTAATCTGGACCAGGACCAGGTGATCACATGTAGTACAGGACTGGTTGACAAGGAGAGGAGGAGGAGGAGGAGGAGGAGGAGGAGGAGGAGGCCGCGCCGTCACCTCGCCGCTCTCCCACAAGTAAAGGGAACGTCCGTGATGTTTTTACTGGGAGTAAAAGTTGTAACGTTCGCTGCTGTAGAAACGTGGAGGAGGAGGACGTTAGCTGGTAGCCATTAGCTGTTAGCCGAGCGTAAGGCTAGCTTTCTCTCTGCGAGGCTACGTCGATGTAGCAGGTGTAAAAAAAGAGTAAAAAAAAAAAAAAAAGATAAAATATTGATTTAAAAAGAACATAACGATAACGAGGCTAATGCTAAAGAGAAAGTCGATCTAACGTAGTCCCGCGGTTGGTTAGTCCAGCCGTGATGTCACTAACGTAAACCAATCATATTGGTTATTGAAATTAAAATTTTTTGTAATTTTTATTAGAAATTATATGTTGTTGGATTTTTAAAAAAAAAAATCTGAAATACATTTGAAAGAAAACATTTTACATCAATTTCTACTTTTTTTTTTGGCTAACTAGCTTCTGGCTAACTAAGAGTAACTCTTAGCTGCGGGGCCAAATATAAAAATATACAAATATATAAATATATATATATATTTCAGTGTATTTTCCAGGTCAGACGTCAGCAGCGTCCTGTGTTGACGAGAAGAAGAAAAAAATCCTGGGTCAACTTGTTTTTTTTTTTTCTTTATCTAAAAGCAGTGACTGCAGTGTGTGTGTGTGTGTGTGTGTGTGTGTGTGTGTGTGTGTGTAGGTGCTGCACTACTTGCAATATAGCAAAGGTCAACAGCACTGATATCACTTGAACATGATCGCAGGCTTCAGAGAGAGAGGAAGGAGGGGGGAGGAAACCTCTCCCCTCCCC
>NC_024325.1:15303533-15313427 GCF_000523025.1 Cynoglossus semilaevis
TCGAATGAAAAGTTGTTCCAGATCCAGTTCAATCCTCATAGTTTGAGCCGCGACGTTTGGTTTATTTTGGTCCAATTGAACTAAAAAAAAATGTATTTCTTCATATTTACAGACATTTCTTTGTTTCTTTTCCTTAGATTTTTTGACCTAATTTTCTCTTTTTATTTTTGCTAATATTCAAATCTTCGCAGCCCTGACCAACATATTTACTGTAGTTTGAACACAGTTTTTTTTACGTTTACGTTTATGTACATTTATTATTGTCATTTCCCTCGTTTTATAACTTCAGTCTGTAATCAGTCTGTAATCAGTCTGTAATCAGTCTGTAAACAGTCTGTGAACAGTCTGTAAACTGCAACTGTCACACAAACACGTGAGAGTGTGTTTTTTCCTGAGTGTGTTGTGCCAACGTTGGCCAGCTGGCACCGCCAACAACAACAACAACAACACCACGTTGTGTTTGTTTGTTTGTTTGTTTTCTGGTCACGTGACCGTCTGGTTGTTCCGTTCTTTCCGACTGTAGATTCACAACAAAAACCCACGGTTCTGCTGACGTTCAGTCCATGGATCGACGTCAGGGTCAGGAGACCGCGGATCCAAACTTCTGCCACGAGTTCTTAACTCTGCTTCTTCATTGTTAAAGCTGAAAAAAAAACCAAAAAAAAACAAAAGCAGTTGTGAGTTTGAAACCTGAAGTTTCAACAGAAAGTAAAACTTCAGGTTTTTTCCTAAACTTTGTCTCAGAGTCACATATTTCCCTGTTGTTTTATTCACCTCCGTGTGTGTTCAGCACTGATGTGGCTGTGTGGATTTATGGGTAAAAAAAAAAACCCAACACGAATCCAGGAGGAAACTTCACGAGGAAATTCATTTTGAATTTCCAGCTGTATGAAATATTCATCTCTGAGTGAGCGGTGCCGGGGAGTGGGCTTGAATTCACATTTCCTGCAGGTTTTCTTCACTCTGGTCCAATGTTTAACCTTTTTGGCGCCTGTTCTCTGACTGTGTGTTTTTTTTTTCACAGATTCTTCCTCAAGTTTTTCCTGAAGTGCAACCAGAACTGTTTAAAAAATGCAGGGAACCCACGGGACATGAGGAGGTTCCAGGTAGAACTCTTCTTCTTCTTCTTCTTCTTCTTCTTCTACATGTGTTAACATGACTTTTTCCTCCATTCGTGGTCGAGTCAAGAGTCAGGAGTCAGGATTGGTCGGGGCATCAACTGCCCCGCCCCCAAAATACTCTTAATGTTAAAGCAGATTAAAAATCAAACAATTTTTTTTTAAATAACCTATAAAATTATAGGTATATTATTATTATTATTATTATTATTATTAAAATTTTTAAAAAATTAACTAAAAAATAAAGTTAAGTAAAAACTTAAAGAAATTGATGTTAAAATTGACTAAAAATCTCCATAAAGTTTTGAAGTAATAATGAAGATATTCCAAAAAAAAAGTAAATAATTGCCTTTAAAAAACGTCTAACAGGAAACTAACGTTTTAAAGACGACAAAATAAAAGTAATGTTAGCTTTCAACGGCTAAAAGTTAGCCAACGTTAAAGTAGCTAATTTGCTAATATTAGCTTGTTAGCTGCGGAGACTTCAACAGTGTTTATGTTTTAAACAGAAGTGAGAAAAAAAAAAAATCTCTGCTCGTCTGTCGTTACTTCAAGTCACAGGAGTGTGTATTTGTACACGTCAAATACACACACACACACACATGTGTGTGTGAGAAAATAATCCATCAGCGCCTTCACAGGAAACAGGGGTGTGTGTGTGTGTGTGTGTGTGTGTGTGTGTGTGTGACCCCGAGGGTCAGAACAGGAGTAAATAAACAGGAGAGGACGGAAAGAAGGAAAGTAGGAAAGGAGAGAAGGATAGACAGGAGGAAGAGGAGGAGGAGGAGGAGGAGGATGAAGAGGAGGAGGAGGAGGAGGAGGAGGAAGAGGAGGAGGAGTGTGAGGTCATGATGAAGACTTCACTCACTTCAGTCTTTATTATTTCCTTATCTTCACGGCCAGAAAACAATCAGGAAGAGTCCACTTGACTTGGAGTGGAGATAGAGGAGGTGTGTGTGTGTGTGTGTGTGTGTGTGTGTGTGTGTGAGACAGGACGTGTTCTGTACAGTGGCCGGTCTATGTGTGTGTGTGTGTGTGTGTGACAGTGTCTGTGGCTCTAATTGTGCAGCTCTATTGTAGTGGAACCAGTGAAGACAGCTCTGTTTCCCTGGGAGATAATTAAGGGCCGGACCCATCAGGAACTATTGAACGGAGGAGGATAGACACACACACACACACACATGCAGCGTGTGTGTGTGTGTGGAGGCTGATAGTAATAGCTGTGATAACGGGTTACATTTGAAGAGTTTTTACCTCCTTCACTGAACTGAACTGAACTGGACTGAACTGGACTGAACTGAACTGAACTGGACTGGACTGGACTGAACTGAACTGAACTGAACTGGACTGGACTGGACTGGACTGAACTGAACTGGACTGAACTGGACTGAACTGGACTGATCTGGACTGGACTGAACTGAACTGAACTGAACTGGACTGGACTGGACTGGACTTAACTGAACTGGACTGGACTGAACTGGACTGAACTGGACTGATCTGGACTGGACTGAACTGAACTGAACTGGACTGGACTGGACTGAACTGAACCGAACTGGACTGTACTGGACTGAACTGAACTGGACTGGACTGGACTGAACTGGACTGAACTGGACTGGACTGGACTGGACTTAACTGAACTGGACTGGACTGAACTGGACTGGACTGGACTGAACTGGACTGAACTGGACTGATCTGGACTGGACTGAACTGAACTGAACTGAACTGGACTGAACTGGACTGAACTGGACTGAACTGGACTGAACTGAACTGGACTGAACTGGACTGAACTGGACTGAACTGGACTGAACTGGACTGAACTGAACTGGACTGGACTGAACTGACCTGAACTCGACTGGACTGAACTGGACTGGACTGAACTGAACTGAACTGGACTGAACTGAACTGAACTGAACTGAACTGGACTGGACTGGACTGAACTGGACTGAACTGATCTGAACTGGACTGGACTGGACTGGACTGAACTGGACTGAACTGAACTGGACTGGACTGAACTGATCTGAACTGGGCTGGACTGGACTGGACTGGACTGGACTGAACTGGACTGAACTGGACTGGACTGAACTGGACTGAACTGAACTGAACTGGACTGAACTTCCTTGTTTTTCCTCCTCACCCTCTCACCCCACCCATCTTTTTTCTCCTCCCTCCTCTCCATCTGTGTCCCCCCCACCCCCCACCACCACCCTCCGTCCGTCTCCCGTCTCCAGGTGGTGGTGTCCACCACGGTCAGCGTGGACGGACACGTCCTCTCGGTGTCCGACAACATGTTCGTCCACAACAACTCCAAACACGGTCGACGGGCCCGCAGGCTGGACCCCGTGGAGGGAACGCCGTCTTACCTGGAGCACGGTAACACACAGGAGTGACTGACCGACCGACTGACCGACTGTGTGTGTGTGTGTGTGTGTGTGTCCCTGAACATGTGTGTAAATGTAAGCAGCACGGCCACCAGATGGTTGATGGTTTAATCCTATCAGGTGATTCCTGCCCCTCCATCTGGCTAATCCAACCTACTACAATCACTACACACACACACTCACACACACACACACACACACTCACACACACACACACACACACACACACACACAGAGGGTCTAATGTAATTATGCTTCTTTTTTTTAATAAAGAAAACGCAGACTCAGAGCCATTTCTATGTTTCAGCAGAATAATAAACACACACACACACTCACACACACACACACACACACACCTGCTGATGTTTGACTGACAGGCTGTGATTCCTGTGATATTGAACCAGCAGTAATGTGACATCAGCTGACTGAAGACGTCCACGTTTTTCTTCTCTTTTTTTTTTTTTTTTCGTTCCTTCTCACCTTCGTCGCAGCGTGAACCGAGATTAAACGGATTAATCTGCCGTAATCCCACGATAAATAAACACAGACGACTGCTCCACCTCCAGGCGGAAGCTGTTACTGCGTAGTTCAAACACAGAGGCCGATGTTCGTCAAGTTAGCTTAGCTAGGAGCTAGCTTAAACTTTGTCTGTTTACACGGTGGCGATACGATGCGGCTACGGAGCCTTCGGCTTCCGAGTGTTTAAACGGCGCCGCTGAATACGACTCCGGTGCCTGTAGTACATACACCTGGCCTGTAGGTGGCGCTGTGTCAACCATCCTCTAACTATACTGACACTGTATGACTTTGAAGAAGCCTCAGAGCGGGTGAGTTAAGTAGAAAAGTGTATGAAAAGTCGCCGTTAGCTAAGTGTTGAATAGCCAAGTTAGCTTTTCCAGCGCGGTCACGGTTAGCCCGGTCTCCGTCGTTGTCGTCGTCGTTGTTACCGCCAGCGCGGTCACGGTTAGCTCGGTCTCCGTCGTCGTCGTTGTTGTTACCGTGTTGTTGATGGACGTTCTGTGACGTTCTCGTCTCCTCCTCTTCTTCCAGGAGCAGCTCCCTGCATCAAAGCCATCAGCCCCAGTGAGGGCTGGACCACAGGGGGCGCTACCGTCATCATCATTGGGGACAACTTCTTCGACGGTCTCCAGGTCATCTTTGGTACCATGTTGGTCTGGAGCGAGGTGAGTTTGTCCTCTCTCTGTGCTCCGACTGGGCCTGCGCCCCCCACTTTGGCAACAACAGCTGGTATTTTGCCTCCGTAAAAACCCTCGTAGTCCATCACTGTCACCGACTGATATTTGATCAGGGTTTTTTTAAAGTTGGTTTTGGAAAAAAAAAATTAATTTATATGAAAACATACTTTTCTGTGTTTGTGTGTGTTTGTCCAATCAGTCCCAACGCACCTGTTTTTACTCCCTCGCCCTCAGACCCTCTCTCTCTCTCTCTCTCTCTCTCTAGACTACCAATTAAATCACGCACTCTCTGCCGTCAACATCACACACACACACACACACACACTCTCTCACCTCACACACACTCTCTCTCTCACTATCAAACTTTTCCCAAACGCTGCTCCTCTGTCCAGTGTTTATTTGTCTGATGACTCGCTCACCGTGCGTGCCGCGGCCGAGCGAGGCTCCCGTCCAACAGAAACACCCAGAGTAGTGTGTGTCTGTGTGTGTCTGTGTGTGTCAGTTGACTTCAGTTCACACTGACTCAGCTCACGCCGCCGTCTAATGGATCAGCGCCAGGCGAATGTTTCGTTTGCACTCGACCTGATTATTGATTCTCAGGCGAGAAAACACACTCTGAAAAATAATAAAGTTTTAAGTGGAAACGACGGCCGCTCGGTGCCAAGTTCACCAACACACACTGGTGAGTTTGTGCAAACATGAGCGAAGGAGCAGCTGAAGGACTGAGGAGGGGGACGGGGGGGGGACTGGGGACATTAAAGGATAATTAGGGAAAATCAAGCAAAAAAAAAAATTTAATAAAATGAAGTAAAAATGAAAATAAAGTTGTGATGTTATGTGATGTAAAAAAAAAGTTGAAAAAAAATTTAAAAGTTGATATTTAAAGATGTAAATGAACGATTATAAAGTCATAATATGACAAGAAAAAAGTTCAAAGTTACTGAAAGAAAATTCTAAAATCAAAGTTTTTTTAAAAATAAAGTTGAACATTTCTGTCTCTCTCTGAACATTTTGGAGTATTTAAAACCACGTAGAAAAAAAAACAGAAACAGAAACAGAAACAGTTAGAAGTGAAAAATGTATGAAAATGAAGTTGTAGTTTGGCCAGAAAAAGTTTCAGTTTTGGACCAGTGAGAATAAAGTTTTAAATTCATGAGGAAAAAGTCGAAATACATTCGAAGTTATGAAAATTCATGAGGAAAAAGTCGAAATACAGTCGAAGTTATGAGAGAAAAAAAAAACAAAAAACAAAAGAGTTGAAACTGTGTTGCTGTGAAGAAAAGTTACAAATTCACCAGAAAAAAAAAAAAGTCAAAAAAGTAAATTTATGAAAATAAAGTCCAACATTTATGAGGAATAAAGTCTTTGTCTGTCCACCTCTGGTCCCCGGGCCAGGATTGGACATGTTTGACACACTGTACGGTTGGAGGTCAACAGCGCCTCCATCTGTGTGGAGTTTAACCTGGTTGTTTTTTTTTTTCGTTCTCCTGCAGTTGATCACGCCGCACGCCATCCGAGTGCAAACGCCTCCTCGACACATTCCTGGAGTGGTGGAGGTCACCCTGTCGTACAAGTCCAAACAGTTCTGCAAGGGCACACCAGGGAGGTTCATTTACACAGGTACGACCGCTCAACACACACACACACACACACACACACACACACACACACTTCGCTAACGAACATCAAGCGCTTTGTTTTTCTTCCTTCGGTTTCATTTTTCATTCTTGTTTCTTTGGAAAAATTTGTTTGCATATGTGGAGCATGTGTGTGTGTGTGTGTGTGAGTGTGTGTGTGTGTGTGTGCGCAGTTCACTCTCAGGCCAGACGGTGTTGAACTAATGACTGCAGATTAGTCAACATTAACAAACCAGCACTGGTTTGAATGTTGCCATAATCAGAGGCTCGTTAAAAAGCAGCTACAATTAAACAGTCTGCTCTTTATAACGGGGCTCCATACTGGAACCATTAGTCAAATCATCCAGAACACCCAGTTTACCAACACACACACACACACACACACACACACACGCCCCGTGCTGGAACAGAGCTTCAGATTTCTCAGTGTGAATCTTTACGAGACCTGAACTCTGACGACAGACCAACAGATTTAAACTGTTTGTTTTTGTTTTTTTAAATCTAACAAATTGAATCAAATCTTTTGAAAAGTGTGGTTAACACAAACAACAACAACAGTAGGTGGCGCTAATGGACCCTGCCTGGTTTAACTGGAATATCATTTAGGTCCAAGAGCTAAAAAAAAAAAAAAGGTGTCGTGAGTCCCAAAAATATTTTTTTAAACCCAATAATTAGCAAAAAAATAAAAAATAAAATCACATTGAATTCTATAACATTTGCTTTTAATCTCATATAATTCATATAATTATGGAACGCCACTGCGCTATGTCGGTTCCATAGTGTAGTTGTTAGCACGTCCTGGGTTTGATTCCCAGAGGAGCCACATGCTTGGTGCCAACAGGGGGCAGTATATCTGCTGCTAACACAAGAATTTCCCAAATATCAGATCAATATAGTTCATTTTTTTTTCTTTTAAAGGAACTCATCTTATTTACTATCAGCAAATTCACTATTTTATTTATTCCATTACTGAGCTAAAATGTTGCCTTAAAATATTGAAAAAAAAATGACTCCAGTTTTATAAATATTGATTCATTTTATAGAATAAGTCAAACAGAACAAATACAGACGTCAGTCTGGAACATGAAGAAATGAAGAGTTCTGATTGGAGGAGAGGACGATTGAAATGTGTGTGTGTGAGTGTGCATGTGTGTGTGTGTGTTTGCTCGTTAGAATTCTCCCGTGCAGCGCAGCACATGTAGAAGTGGACGGAGGTGAAGTGATGTCTGATATTGATCTGCTCAACACGGCTCCATCACACCGTAATGATGATGTCATTCAGAGAGAGATAGAGAAGGAGGGGGAGGGGGGGAGGGGGGAGTCAGAAAAAATATGGGATGTACAAGACATTTAATGACCTTGGTAATAAACCAGAGCTAAAGATCTCAGGATCGAAACCTGATCAATGACAGTGTGAAAAAAAACAACAAAAAAAAAACGGTGTGAATATAATTTGAGATTTACCGTCAGAGCGGCTGCAGGAAACGGTCAACCTTCAATGGTTCCAGATCAGGGTTAGCAGCAGAAATCATACAAAGTCAACAGTGAACCAGAGAGAACAGGAAGTGGTGGAATTTAGGCCACGATGAAAAAGAAAATATAGCTACGTACGAACTGTTAAAAAAACGAATAAAACCAAAAAAAAAAACAAAAAAAAACCCAGACCATCGGTTCTCGCTGCGAGGTTTCTCTACTTGGTGGTTTTTGGAAAGTACAGTAAAACATGGAGATTTTTGTTACAGCAGTCATTATGAAGTCAATAAAAATAAACGCCCAATAAAAGAGAACAATGTTTTACAGTAGGATTAAAAAATGTCCAGCTGGGCTTCTGTAGCTAACGCTGCCCTCGCCGCTACAGACGATGTCGAACATGTTGATATAAAACCTTTGGTTTTTATACGATTTAGTAATAAAAAAATTTGTTTTAAATATAAATGATATTATAGGATCAGTAATAAATGGTAATCACACAGTATTTAAGATAAAAAAATTAGTGTAAAACTAATTTTTCCAGATTTTTTTTTTCAAACATTAGCTGAACGTTAGCCAAAAAAATAAGGCCACTTCTAGTTTAGTAGTTCAGTAAAAAAACGATACTAATAAGTTCCTGAAAAAGTCTTCCAAAATAAAAGTTTCTCAAAACTGAGAGCAATAATATAAATCATAATTTTGTAGATGTTATTTGTGAAAGTCATAAATAGTTCAAAGTTAGCCTAACGCTAGCAAAACGTCGATAAAAAAGTCAACGTTTGCGTCATGTAGAACAGTAAAAAATAACAAACAACGAGTTTTTTATTCCAAAAGTAGAAAAGTTGTTTGTTCAAAGGAGCCGCGTTCTTCAGGAACCTCAAAGGTTCTCCAGCCGCGTTCTTCAGGAACCTCAAAGGTTCTCCAGCCGCGTTCTTCAGGAACCTCAAAGGTTCTCCAGCCGCGTTCTTCAGGAACCTCAAAGGTTCTCCAGCCGCGTTCTTCAGTCAAAACATCTTTGTTCTGACCCTGAGGCAAACTGGCTGCTAATTGGTTCGTCTGCCATCAAACTGCCTTTTCTATTGGGCCGTGGTGACCCGCTGTGACCCCGCCATTGGCTGATGGCTTCAACATGCGACCCAGGAAACGCGATCCGTTTGTACGCCTGCCCGACCCCACCCTCAAGGTCAGCCCGGTTCTGGAAGTCAGCGGTGAAAGGTCACGGACGCTGAGAGCCGATTGGCTGCTGTGGTTGCCTCTGGGTGTGAGGAGAGGGCAATTAAAGACCTTTGCTTTAGAGCGACTGGACATGGACGTTCATGTGTCTGAATTTTAACAACAGAAATGGACTCAGCAAAGTATTTTAAGGCAAATGAGTGCATTTTTAGTCATTTTTGAGAAACTTTTATTTTCGGAGATTTGTTCCGGAAATTATTGGTATAGTATTTTACTGTGATCTAAAGATGAATTTCCAAAAAAAGTCTATTTTTGCTCAATTTTAACCACAAAAATGGACATAGCATCATGACAGGACCCCAGTGCATGATGGGATAAAAACAGAGAGTCACATTTCTGCTGTGTCACAATGACAAGGAGTTGACTTTTCTTAAACTACGAAGTACAAACTCGACGCATGGACCATGGACCACACACACTCACACACACACACACTCACACACACACACACTCACACACACACTCAAGGCCAGCTCTGGTGGAGTCGTGTCGTACACACTTTACCACACACACACGTTCAACGGGGGCAGGAGTTGAAAGTAATTGTAAATCAGGGAGATATGAGGGAGAGGTGGGGGAGAGGTGGGGGAGAGGTGGATGAGTCGTCCCCAGAGCAGATGGTCTGTCACACACACACACACACACACACACACACACTCAGCTGTCCGTATGGCTTCTTCATCTGCGTATTGGGAAAATTAATTTTCTCTACATCACACACTCTATAAAACAGAGTGGAACAAAGTGACAATCAATACAAGATGTGACACACACACACACATATATATATATATATACACATATATATATATACATATATATGTATATATGTGTATATATATATATACATATATATACATAC
>NC_024325.1:15314199-15315885 GCF_000523025.1 Cynoglossus semilaevis
AGAGAGAGAGAGAGAGAGAGAGAGAGTGCAGGAGAAGAAGAGCTGAGGAGAAAAAGATCTCATCTCATAAGAGGGAAGAATGAAGCAATAATTCAGTGGTATTGAACTGCTGGCTGGCCGAGAGAATCGATCCCCACCTCCTCCTCCTCCTCCTCCTCTTCCTCCTCTTCCTCCTCTCCTTCTTCTTCTACATCAGCCCTCTCTCTCTCTCTCTCTCTCTCTCCGTCCCGTCGTCCTCTCAGCTTCACGTGTTTTTTTGTCTCCTGTTTTGTTTCCAAACGGTGACAGGCAGAAACATCACTGTTGTGTAATAAATGGGAGACGATGATTTTCCTGCATTTCACCACAACTCTTCCACCACTCCCCCTCACCTCCCCCCCCCCTCACCTCCCCCCCTCTCTCTCTCTCTGTCTTTCTTCTTCTCTCTCCCCCCCCCACCACCACCACCTAACCCGCAACATTTTTTATTGTGAAACAGGAGTGGAGGGGTCCGCCCTCATGAAACTTCTATGAGTATTGATCTGAGGCTGAGGCTGAGAGAGGGGGGGGAGGGAGGGAGACAGGGGGGGGGAGTGATGGAGGAGAGGATGGATGGATGAAAGTGGCAGAAGGGGTATTTAAGAGGGGGGGGGGGGCTGTGTAAGAGGAGGGGGAGGATTCATGCTGAGCTGCGTTCATGAACCAGCAGAGGAAACAGGATCAGGGTCAGGATCAGATCTGTAGTCTGGACTTCATCAACCACCAACGTAGAACATAGAACATAGAACAGGTTTACATCAAAGTTGTTGTTTTTTTTTTTTTTTAGTGTTCAACGTGACCCAAACACTTATAGTTATTTTATTCAGATTTTTTTTTTGATTCTGAGAGTGTTTGAAGACAGGCTGCGGTCACCGTTGTCTGATTCCTGTCTTCACCTGAACCGACATGTGACAAAGTCACTGAGGTCAGACAACTAACGATAAACACCAGGAAAATACCAGGAAAATACCAGGAAAATACCAGGAGAAAAATAGAGTCAAAAAGGCCAAAAAACTAAGTTTGACCAAAAGGACTGGAGTCCTGAAAACTGAAAACTGTCGGCATTTTTGTCCTGTTTCTTTGATCAATTATGTCTAATGTAGTTTGTTTTTGTTAACTCTTGACGAACCTCAGGTCAGAGAAATGAACAAGTTGTTAAACTTAAAGTTTAAACAAATTAAATCCTTTAAATCAGTGTACAGCCCGCGGGCCACGACCCACTCTCTGACCATCTCTGATGTATACAGTATATATATATATTTATATGTTGGTCAGAAGTTTATTCTCCTGGCTCTTAGTAACCTGAAACTGAACTGAAAACACAGAAAAATCATCAGGTTGTGGATGGAACTAAGAATCTCGTTACTGAAACTGAAACACTCCACAAACAGTTGGAGTTCTGAAAAAAAAAAAAAAAAAAACTCCTGTTTTTAAGTTAAGTTAAGTTCATTTTCCAGGCTGCTGCTGCTGCTGCTGCTGCTGCTGCTGCTGCTGCTGTGTGTGAACTCACTCCCTCCACCTCAGGTGAAGAAGCAGGAGTTCATTTCCATCCAAACTCTCTCCACTTCTGACCGTTATTAGAAAATTGTGGAGTTATTTTCTCATTTACAGTGACATGAGTGGCTGTTGGTGCGCACGTGGGTGGGTGGGGGGGTGTGGGGATGTGTG
>NC_024325.1:15315906-15327464 GCF_000523025.1 Cynoglossus semilaevis
AGGAACCTGAGAACTGGGAGCCCTTCAGCTCTGGACCACTTGGCCTGGTTCAAGTTCCGAGTGCTCTAGGTCTGTGTGTAAACTAAAGCAGCGTGTGAACCACGGGTTTGACCACACACTGATCAGTCAACGTCAGACTGTGTATTCTACGACGAAGGATGTTTTCACTTCACCACAAATTAGTGCTGATGATGATGATTTTTTTCTGCTGTTTTCTAAAAACAGCATCAGTGGGAAAACCTTCTTCTTTGCTGGTGTTTCTGTAGTCGCTCACAAAAAATGGCCAAACTTTTTTTTTTTTTTTTTTGGCGACATCATGTTTTTATTTTCAGAATCGGTGAAATTGAATTTATTCTTTTTTTTCCGTTTGTTCATTCCACTTCCTGTTCTCCTCTCAGGTTCCTGGAAAAAAAAAAACGCTAACAATGTATTTAAAAAAAAACAACTAATTTTCAACCCAGTTTTATCCACGTGCAAAAACACAGACAGAGCTAGAACAAAAGTTTCCTGAACTTATGGGTCCGTCTCAGACACCGACCTTTTACTTTTCCTTCTTTTGCTCTATCCTAAATTGCTTTGGCGCCCCCTAGTGGAGGCACACCACATCTTTTAAAGACTCCAAAGTTGCCTACTTTGACAGTAAGACAGACGGAGCCCATGTGACCAGCGTAGGTCCGCTAGCCGCAGATGCAGCAGCAGCAGCAGCAGCATGGCATTTGAATCCAGAGGTTTACCCCAGAGGTCAAGAGGTCATGCAGATTCAGCAGATGTTTCCAACTCCTGGGAGTTTTCTGCAAAATTTACAACAGCACATGGTGACAGTTGAGAACTTTTCAACAGTCAGTTAAAAAAAAACCCACCGCTGATGCGTCCGTCCTTCAGAATCCCGATCTTCCAATACGAATATTTCTAATCGTGGCCACGTGAGGTTCGAGCGAAATTAGTTCTCCGTCAACAACTCGGCCGTTGATTGTCGTTTTTTTTTTTATATATATATATATTAAGAAACGTAACTGTTGTGTTGAACCGGGGTCAGCTGGAGACGAAGGAGAACGTTCACACGTGAAGCTCCTCTTTAGAACCTGGGCGTGTGTGTGTGTGTGTGTGTGTGTGTGTGTGTGTGTTTTATTAGACTCAGAGTCTCCAGAGATGTAAAGTGAGTGTGGATCTGACACTGGCAGTTAATTCTGACAGTTGACGGCCCACCGACTGTTAGGCAGCTGTTTTTCTACTTGTGTGTGTGTTGTTTTTTTTTTTTGTTTTTTGTTTTTTTTTTTTCCACAGCCATAACTGTGTTTCTTCCTCTGTGGATGATTTAACATATGCTCCCTTCTCATCTCCTTTCCTCCTTCCTTCCCTCTCCTCAGCTGTCACCTGAGTTTTTATTCTTTCTTCATCTTTCTCTTCTTTAATCCCTCCCTCTCTTCCTCCCTCCCCCTCCCTCCTCCCATGTTTCTCCTTCCAAACCAATCGTGTTATTACAACCATCACATGCGAACCATAAAATCATAATTTGGCAAAAGTTTGTTTTTCTCCTCGAAGCGAGGGAAGGTTTTGGTCATGACACTTTCACATCTGGTATTTTTTAAAAGCTCGCAATTTATGAACTTGTGTTTTTCTTCTTCTTTTCCTTTTTTTTTTTTTTTTGGACAAATTGAGTGGAATCAGACACAACAGACACCCCCAAAAAATATTGGGCGTGTGATGTGATAATAAAACAGACACACATATAAAAACCGCACATGTGAGCTGAAGGAAACTACAGAACAACACATAAGTCATTCAGCTGCGACTCATTTATGAATGTTGGAGTTGGAAAGTACCCGATATCACTGCAGCTGCACACACACACACACACACACACACCTACTTCTTTAATCTTACTACTCCTCCGTCTTCCGTCCAATGACAGACTCGTACACAGTAACTCTCGGTCCAAACAAGGACCAAAGACACATGTTGAGCACAGACTCCGTGGTTCAGAAGTTTTGTTTGTTTTACCTAAAAAAAAAATATATATAATAAACGTTGAGTTGTTTTTATTCAGCATAAATTCGGAAAATATCGTGACGTCAAAAAAGTTAAAGTTGTTGAGGTTCACAGTATTTTTCAAACTGGAGCTGCGGTTCCAAAATTAACGCGTTAATCGCGGTAATTAAAGTTGTTAAGATTACACGGATTTATCAGAAGCGGACTCTTCAACGTTCGGTCAATCACGTCACACCAGTAGAGGGCAGTAAATCGGACTAGGACTGACTCGTTAATGATGATTAATCCATCCGTTCATCCATCCATTTTCGCCTTACCCGTTAGCGGGTCGTGGGGGCAGCAGTCGCCACGACCTCCACCCAAATCACACTGCACCGTACCAGACCCTCGTGAACCTTCCTGCGGGTGGTCAGTCCACTAGGAGGCGCCAACCGCCCAGGAGGTGAACCCTGGGTTTCCACACCAACGACAGAGACGTTGACTCTGGGCCAAAGCGCCAAAATAATCATCTATTGCCCTGGTCTTATTTTACTCTAATGCTAATGCTAGTGCTAACAGCTAATGGTTGGACCCGCGGAGGACAACCGTCTGATTCTAAAACCAGGTGTAGCTACAGCACGAAGCTCATCTGCTAAAACTCAACAAAGAACACACATTCCCACTCTGGCAGTTTTCCAGAACAGAGGATCCGTCCCCGTCGAGCTGCCGTGGCTACGGCCGAGCGCTCTGATTTAAGAGAAGCTCCACAGCAGCTGAGTGAGGGAGACGTGGATGTGTTTTTTTTTTTTCTTTCACTAACAGTTTCTTCCCAGTCGGCGTCTGAGCTGACATCCGCTCAGTCACAGGGCGAGGAGTCTCGCTCAGGCTCCGGGAGATCGCGCTGCCAGTCGCTTCATTATTTTTCCAAAACCCCGAGAAAAGCCTACAAAATGTCACCTAATGGGACGTCAGACTCACTCTGGTGCAGTCAGTCAGTCAGCCCCCCCCACCCCNNNNCCCACGGAGTGACGCAGATGTTACAGCTGTGTCTGTAGAAGTGCAGCAGCAGGAAACTGCAGCGTGGACACCTGTAATCTGTGTTTGGGTTTTATACCTGGGCTCCTGACGTGCCGTCCATCACTGGGTCGTTTCAGGTCAAGATGTTCCGTTAGTCGACGCGACACTGACTCTGTTATTAGACTTCGCACAAATGTAACCAATGGGAACAGATCGGGAGATTAGAAGATTTTTTTTTTCCACTTTATGTTTTCAAAATATTATTACAAATGCAATGCAACATGACCATGCTTATTCTAATGATTTTTTTAAAGAACAATTTAAACTGCTGTTGTGTTTGCGAGGCCTCTGAGCGATTATTGCTTAATGATTACAGAAGGGAGGTCACAGGGGAACAGGTTCAATCCTTTATGTCTTTATGTACTAATTATATGTCCAAAAACATAAAAGACTGGGTTGTTTAGACACTGTGGTACAATAGCTGTTAGTGTGAATGGCTCTCTGTATCATCCATTGACCAATGAGATTGGCTCTAGCTCGCCCTGCGACCCTGAAAAGAATTAAGCAACAGAAGATGAATGACTTTTTTTTTTTTTTTTTCAGGCATCGCAAAACCTCCGTTTTCTTTGTTCTTTACATAATAACTACGAGTAAAACATGCACAGCCAGGCCTCGTGTTAACCTGCTTATGTTGCAGAGTATTTGAAATCATATTTTGAGCATATGAAAAGACTAATATTAGAAGAAGCAACTTTTTTTTGCATATGAAAAGACTAATATTAGAAGAACTTTTTTTTCCCCCTCAAAAAACATTTTAATTCATGTCTCTTTAGCAAAGATTAAATTATATTTGTAAATAATTCCTTTTTTGACCAAACCGGATGAAAATCCTCGACTGTAAACATTGTTTGTATCTTAATGTTCCTTTGAAGAATAAACCGAGGGGGAAAATACTTCAGATTGACGCGACAAATTAAACATGAAGTCCCACAGGAAACGCTGCCTATTTTTGATTGTTGTATTTTTCAGAGACTGACGGAAACAAAGAGTCGGTTTTCTCTTTCCCATCGATTCTCCCCGGTCGGTCTTTACGTGTCCGTCTACTGTATTCTACATGATATGACACCGCTGGGATTCTGCTGGAAATCAGCAGGATTGCTTTACACCATTTAAGAGGTTAAGGGTGCGAAAACAAAGGAGACGTTTTTAGAAGCAGCAGATGGTGGAACGGGGGAACGAAGACGAATGGAAACTTTTACCACACGTGTTTATATTTCTCTGAAGAAAAAAACAAAAAACAAAACCGAGGCGCATGAGCCACAACATTATTTTTATGACAGGAAGTGAGTGGGAAATGTGTTCAAATGCAGCTCCTAATATATTTACAATAAAAATGGATTATGGGAATTTGTAAAGTGGCCGAAGGCCGAGGAGAATTTGATTGCAGTGTTTATTATGTCAGCACTCCGGGTCACATGGCGCCAAAAGAGTGGGTGGAGACCAAAATAGAGATAAAATGAGAGTGAAGGTTGGACGTGCACTTGGGCGGACGAGGGTTAGCTCACACACTCTCCGCCAGGTCTAACACAAACGTCACAGTTTCCCTTGAAATTCTCCGGTTTTCTTTTCTTTTCTGTCCAGGAAACGAGAATTACCATCAACAAGAACCATTTTTTTCTCTTTTTTTTTTCTGTCTCTTTAATCATTTCCTCGTCTTTGTCTTCCTGTCTCCTGCAGCACTGAATGAACCGACCATCGACTACGGTTTCCAGAGGCTTCAGAAAGTCATACCTCGACACCCAGGAGACCCCGAGAGGCTGCCAAAGGTACCACGTTATCCAAGTATTACGTTCCATGTGACACTTATGGGTTTGGAGTGTCCTCGTTAGCTGCTCTGGGCATGTGCGACACCGCAGCAGCCTGGCTGTGTGTTGTCCTGACAGTTTATCATACCTGTCTAAACGGCATACGTCACCTTACGACACATGTCTGTTAAAGAAAAAACACGTTACTGACAGCCCTCACTGTTCAACTGATGACGTAGTCATGTGACGCCATCCTCAGCCCACGCCCCCTCCCTTGACCCCCCCCACTCATGGAAGAGAGTGTCTCCAGTATTTCTCCAGTATTTTTGTAAGTCTTATACATGTTTAAATAACCCTTGTGTATTGACCTCCTGTCCAGGTCTGTGTGTGTGTGTGTGTGTGTGTGTGAGCTGCTCAACCCTGGTTCGTAGGGTAGGGTGTTTGAATCCCGTCCAGATCAGATAGTCATATTTGATAATGCGTCGAACAGCTGGAGATCAGGCAGCGTGTTTAAAGGATCAGCACATGTTGACAATTAACACCAAAGGAAGAGTCGGCCTTTGAAAACAAACCGTGGTGTCGATCTGAGCGCGTGCGAGCGCCGAGACTCGGGGCATTGACCTGCTTCAACCCTGAACCCGGGCTGGGAACCTGGGTGGGCAGGGTCATGACTTTACACACAGCTGCTGTTGATTGGCTCTTCCCTGGAGGAGGGCCAGGATTGGATGTTTCTCCCGTGACACGACGGTCAGGATGCAGCGATGTCATCATCGTCGTGCGCCGACGCCCCGGCTCCTGCACACGTGTTAGCGATCATCTGAAGTCCACGGTGTCCCTCAGTGGTCTGAAGTCCACGTGTCCCTCAGAGGTCTGAAGTCCACGGTGTCCCTCAGGGGTCTGAAGTCCACGGTGTCCCTCAGAGGTCTGAAGTCCTCGGTGTCCCTCAGAGGTCTGAGGTCCACGGTGTCCCTCAGTGGTCTGAAGTCCACGGTGTCCCTCAGGGGTCTGAAGTCCACGGTGTCCCTCAGAGGTCTGAGGTCCACGGTGTCCCTCAGTGGTCTGAAGTCCACGGTGTCCCTCAGTGGTCTGAGGTCCACGGTGTCCCTCAGAGGTCTGAAGTCCTCGGTGTCCCTCAGAGGTCTGAAGTCCACGGTGTCCCTCAGTGGTCTGAGGTCCACGGTGTCCCTCAGAGGTCTGAAGTCCTCGGTGTCCCTCAGAGGTCTGAGGTCCACGGTGTCCCTCAGAGGTCTGAAGTCCACGGTGTCCAGTCTGACTGTAGAAGTGTAGCATCTAGAACTGACCTCCAGTTTGTCACTGATGAAGAAGTAATGGTTACAGATTAGTTTAGTTTAGTTTGGACTGGACTTTACTGGATTAGATTGGATTGGATTAGATTAGATTAGATTAGATTGGATTAGATTAAAGTTAGGTTAGATTAGGTTAGATTAGGTTATTTTATGTTAGATTGGACTAGATTAGATTATATTGGATTAGATTGGATTGGATTAGATTAGTTTAGATTGGTTTAGATTAAATTAGATTAGATTGTCGTTCACATGTTTCTCGCTCCAGTGTGGGCGGGACCTGTGAGTACTCTACACTACAGTACAGAGTACTCTTCAGTACAGTACAGAGTACTCTACAGTACAGAGTACTCTTCAGTACAGTACAGAGTACTCTACAGTACAGTACAGAGTACTCTACAGTACAGAGTACTCTACAGTACAGTACAGAGTCCTCCACAGTACAGTACAGAGTCGTTGTTAAACCTACAGTTATGAAGCTCTGAGACATCGCAGTAATGAGGGGCATATTTTTATTAGCTCTGTGTGTGTGTGTCAGTGTGTGTGTGTGTGTGTACTAGTAGGTAATTCATCACTGTAGCCTATAGTCGATCGAACCCACAGTCTTTATTACTGCAGCCCACCAGCGGTGTGTGTGTGTGTGTGTGTGCGTGTGCGTTAAATTGGTGCTACTTTTATTTGGCGCCACACACACACACTTGCCCGTTGTCACGAGTATTGATCAGACCTTTTATTGAAGTTATGAAGTTATCGTTCGTGGCCAGCAGACACAGACACACACACACACACACACACACACACAGACGGAGGGGCGGCCTCTGCCGACAGACAGACAGACAGACACGGACAGAGACAGACAGACTGACAGACAGACGGGGCAGTGGAGTGTATGAGAGGATTACCGACAGACAGGAGATTCTATAATTGTTCAGTGAACATTTGAAGGATTTTGAGGGCCACACACACACACACACATACACACACACACACACACACCAGAAAAGAATCAGCTGCCAGTTTGTGTCACAGTGATCTCTGCCATATGTCCCCGTGCTGTTGTCCGGACCCTGACACGGTTCCTCCTCAGACCTGGATCTTCTCGGGACTCGAACCACCTCCACATGGTCGGGTTTCTCCCAGGATCCTCCGCTCTCTCCGCTGCTGCCACTTCACCACCCGGAGAAAACGATCTGCTTCTAACTAAGGAGCAGAAATGCTCCATCTTTGATTTCACAAGAAATCAATCAAGCCTCTTGGCAGCGGAGAAAACACAGACAGAACCACAGACAGAACCACAGACAGAGGCGGGTTCTCCTGGGCTCTCTCCGCTTTTAGACCAATGAATAAAAGACGGCCTCTTGGCAGGGATCGGCCGCTCCGAGCTCCGAGCTCCGAGCTCTGCTGTGCCAGTCTCTGCTGGGACTGACCGTCATGAGAAGTTCTTCTTGACGGTTCCTACAACAAAAGAGTCTCTGAAATAGAACGGAAGAGTTTGAGTTTATTCACAATATTTTCTCACGTCTGACGTCTGATGTCGACAGATCCTGGTTTGGAAACGTTACATAACTCAGGGTGGGGGGGGGCAGTCAGAGAAGCACGACGATAGGATTCCCAACTGCCATGTGGAAGGTTTGGGGTTTGATTCCACCTAGTCCTCGGTTCCACGTTGGCCATCGACCAAATCACCGTGGTCAACCCCAACAGTTTGGACTATTATAAAGTCCTTTTCGTTAAGTGACCGACAGACAGACAGCTGGTCAACCGCAGTTTTGACCCGGTCTGTTGCCTGTCAGTACTTGTGATTTACGTCAACCTTCAGTCAACAACGTGGCTTCAAAAAAAAACCCCAAAACAACCAAGCCAAACCAGAACCTCAGTTCAAAATGATCCCCTCTCCTCCCTCGTCATCCAACAGGTCGGAGGTTTTAAACACGGTTCTTTGGAGGAACAGTCTGTCTCTGTGGTACCTTGGTGGTACCTTGGTACTTCTGCAGTACACACACTGTAGTACTGTACTTCATTAGTGACCTCTTAGCTGGTGGAAAGCCTCAGTTTTTGGGGCGGATTTTTAGCTGCTAAAATACTAAAACCACACTTAGGAATACTCCAGTTTCACACTTGGTGGTACTTGGTACTACAGTGTTTTGCCTGCTCTTGTAGTAGTAGTAGCAGTGGTAGTACTACGTCAGTCTTTGGATGGAGATTTTCCTTAATACATCTGTGTTGATAAAACAAAGGTGTGGTTTTATTATTGGTTTGATGAGAGTGAAACGACACTCGATGGAATGAACCGACACCGACGTCAAGAGGAGCTCAGTGTCGACCATGTTTTAGGCTCGGACACAGTGCACCTTTAATTGACAGTTTTTGCCTGTAGGTGCCGCCCTCGCTGTCAGATGGACCCCTCAGCTGATCGGGCCACTTGACTCGTTCTGATGTCATGTGTCCAAATGAGATCATGTCCCGGCCATGAGTAATCCTGGTGATGAGAGAAACCACAGAAACTCGCTTCACTTTCCCGACACATATCACTGTCTCACATCACCACCACCAGGAGGAGGAGGAGGAGGAGGAGGAGGAGGAGAGGAAACGTGAAACCGCACATCCGAAAACTCTCTCACAACTTATTATCATGAGCTCTTCCCCAGAGGATGTGTGTGTATCTGTGTGTGTGTGTGTGAGTATCTGTTTGTCCCCTCATCCCTGCGAGCCCTCAGTGTAAAGTATGACATCATCTGCGCGAGGTGTGACCCTGTGTGTACGGCGTCTCTAATGGGACATTAGAGGAGGATCAGGCGACTCATGTACCAGCGTTAAAGACGCCCGGGTCGTGTTGGCGTGTGTGTGTGTGTGTGTGTGTGTGTGTGTGTGTGTGAGACCCCTCAAAGTGTCAGCTCAGCATTTTTGGCTCCTAATGCTCACTACATGGCTCGGTGTGTGTGTGTGTGTGTGTGTGTGTGATGTATGGTTACCACATTAGAGATGGTCATAACTCAGCACCTAAAGACCCGTCCTGTTGTTCTTCCTCTCTCCTCCAACAGATCTATTTTTTTTTCTTTTGTTTTTTTGGGGTTTTTTTTGGCCTCTAACTTCTATTCCTGTTTTAAAAAAAAAACATAATTAAAACTACAGGTCGTTTAATGACCAGATTCACAATCATCAGATTCAGGTACAGACTCAAAAATACTAGAAAAAAAAAAATCAAACGTATTTATTTATTGACAGCATGAACGATAAAGTAAAGGACAGACTCAAAAATACAAGAAAAAAAAATACAATTCAAAAGAATTTATTTATTATTAGTATTCTTCTGCACAAATGTTTATTCTCAAAACCACGATGGAACCCTGGCCTCTGGCTGTGGACTGAGGCTAGCTTTAGCTTTAGCTTTAGCCTCTTCAAACTGGTTCAAACCGGTCTTGTTTTCATCTGAGTGATGCTGTTCTAAGTGTCAGATTAGCTCGGAGTTTTCTTGGCTCACTGCAACATTCTTCTTAGCTAACAACACGTTAGCTTCAATCCACGAATCGGACGCTCGCCGATCTTTCTGATTCCGATCATTGGCAGCTTTAGGCAGATTAGTGCGTCTGGAAAAAAAAAAAATACCAGAAAGAAACAGTCATTTTTTTGGGATGCTCCTAACGAGGAAATAAGATTACAAACGTTGGCGTAAACATGCGTCAGGAAAATTGTTGTTAAAATTCACCGATGATGTCACGCTCAGCGACCGCTGGATTCTTGCGGACTCTTTGATCGTCATCTCTTGTAACGAGATCCTTGACGAGGAATTAGGGCAGGAGGTCACGTGACCAAAACGACGCTGCTCCGTTCTTATTTACAGGAGCAACCTGAGAGAGATGAATACGACGAGGTGAGTCGCTGCTCGTCCAATCACGGAGGAGATAAACAGGCAGAGTATTCACAGAGCATCGATCGCAGCAGTCGGAGGCTGAGAGCGATGTCGAGCCGCTGACCTGATGATGATGATGATGATGATGATGATGATGATGATGATGATGATGATGTTACCACAGGATCATCTTTCCTTCCCGTTTATCAGCTACCGTTTTACTGGAACCGCTCGAACATCCAGGATCAGGTTTCCCGGGTTGTTGGTGTGTGTGTGTGTGTTTAAGTGTGTGTGTGTGTGTTTTTTCCTGTGCGCTCACCAGTGTAGTAATGAGAGGTTAACAGAGAGCCAGTCTGGCTGTAATAACGTGTTAAAGATTGAATTTAGCACCATGGACAGGAAGGACTGAAACTGCTGACTGGCTGTGTGACCTCACACACACACACACACACACACACACACTGATGGAGAAGCAATATGTTCCACCCCACACAAAATCACAGCAGAGCGCTCATGCAGCCAACCATCAGGGTGTGTGTATCGGTGTGTGTGTGTGTATCGGTGTGTGTGTGTGTGTGTGTGTCACACAGCGCAGGTTAATACTGTGAAGCACAGAGTCATTTTCCCCCCGTGTCGCCGCTGTGGAAACGACAACACATTAACTGTTAAACAAGACACCTTAGACCTCAGGGTGGGAGGGGAGTGGGCGGGGGAGGAAGAGGAGGAGGAGGAGGAGGAGGAGGGGGGAAGAAACAATAAAGACTGAGATGATGAAGAGAGAGAGAGAGAGAGAGAGAGTGGGTGGAGAAGATGAAGAGTGTGGATGTGGAGGCAGGAGGAGAAGGAGGAGGAGGAGGAGGAGGAGGAAGAGGACTGTGACGACGGAAACCTCACTTTAACATAGTCTACGTCTCAGTACTCGATATGAAGTACTGCTGTGTAGTATTCTTTGGAGTACACTCCTCATTTCCACGGCGTGATGTTTAGAAATATACTTACAGACAGTGATGCCTTCACTGTCCTGGGAAAAAAGTGTTTCATAGAGCAGTGAAGTGAAGGGATCGGGCTGCTAATGTTTTATGTTACTGTTTTCAAGCGCATACTGCCACCTACTGTACTGGTGTGTGTACTGCCATGGTGTGACCAGTGACTTTTTGAGATAACAGCAGATTTCTTTCACCTTGATTTTTTTTTTTTTTTACCAAATTTGCATCATTACATCCCAGGTCACGACCTTTTCCTTCTTTTCCACAAACACCTTAATACGCCATCAATGAAGAAAAAGAAAAAAAAATCGATGGCGTGTCTTGATTTTTCCACCTGTGTCCGTTTCACATGTCCAGTCTACGACACTGTGGCATCGACAGAGCCCACGTGGGAACAGCGTGATCCAATATGAGGCACGAGGCACAGGAACCTAAGCAGCACTTTAGATGCACACTGGAGTACTGCGCGTCTTTAAGTACCTGTCAGTCGGAGGTGTCATTTAGAGACGTGAAAGGGTTTCACTTGACGGCAGATTATCTGTCCTTAAATGGAGTGAAGAGCAATTTGTTTATCATGAATAGATGGAGGAAGAGATGACAGTGGGGGGGGGGGGGGGAAAGGTGGGGG
>NC_024325.1:15327496-15331084 GCF_000523025.1 Cynoglossus semilaevis
AAAATCAGAAATGATTCTTTTCCTCACTGTAAGTCATCTGTACAACATGGAACAACTTCAATATCACAGACATTACATTGTAATTCCCTTCTTCGTCCACAGGAGGTCATTCTGAAGAGAGCGGCCGACCTTGTAGAAGCCCTGTATGGTTTGCCCCACAATAACCAGGTAGGAATCGAACTCTGCTCACGTGTTTGCCGTCGTTTTTTACCATTCTCCCAGAACTCATTTTTCCACCGTTCTCCTGCAGGAGATCATCCTGAAGCGAGCCGCGGACATCGCCGAAGCGCTCTACAACGTTCCACGAGGACACACCCAGCTCTCCGGCTCCGCCCACTCCGGCATGATGGGGGTCAACTCTTTCACCGGGCAGCTGTCGGTCAATGTTTCCGAACCTTCACAGGCCAATCAGGGTGAGACCCAGCAGTCTGGTCCACGTGGGTCATAGGAGGGTTTCTATGGGCTGCACGGATCACCGTTTTTATAATTAGTTTTAATTATTATTTAATGAACTCTAAATCAGTGTTGAAGATTTTTTTCTGTTTTTTTTTTTTTTTGTGCTCAGGTTTCGTGCGCAGCAGCGTGTCTCCACACGGTTACGTGCCTAGCTCCACGCCGCAGCAGAGCAGTTACACCTCCGTCACCAGCAGCATGAACGGCTACGCTAACAACGCAGGCATGACCAACCTGGGAGGATCGCCCACGTTCCTCAACGGCTCTGCAGCCAACTCGCCTTATGCCAGTGAGTACGCAAAAAAAAAAAACACATATACAACACACACAAATACACACATATATATATATATATATATATATTTATATATATATATATATATATATGTACTGAGTTATAGATGCTGGGAATGAATACAGGAAGTGAGCAGGTGGGAGGGACAGCCCAGGGTTAGCAGTTAGAAGACGACGGTTGAGGTGGTTTGGACCTGAGGTCAAAAATTGTTGTCCGGAATTTAGAAGAGTTTACCGGAAGAAAACGAAGCAGTTAAAGTAGAACCAGAACCAGGAGAACTGTTCCACCTACACTCTAGGCTGGGGGTGAGAGAGGGAGGGGGGAGGAGAAGAAGCACATGAAGACACTCAAGGCAGAGACGAAATGTCTCCGCCTCAGATGTGATGTGTGGAGATTCTCCCATGAGGCTTCCTGTCTCTGGGTGTTCAAAAACAATCATCGACTCACTTCCCATAGATCTTCCCATAGATCCATTTGGTCCTCCATCCATCTCCTCCCTCCTCCTCCCCCGGACGCCTTTCATCTGACAGCCACACCTTTCTTCTTCTTCTCTCTCTCTCTCTCTCTCTCTCTCTCTCTCCCTCTTTTGTTTAATTGCATCTCTTTTCCATTTAGCTGTAAGTGGAACAGAGAAGGAGGGAGGAGACAGAGACGGGCTGGGTTTCCTCCATGGTGACATTGATGATGTCATTGATGATGAGGATAATGACAGTGTAGGTGGTGATGATGTCACTTCCTGTAAATATACACCGTGTATTTACCTGATAAAGTGTTGAACAGAGTTGATGCTAATTCACCAACTTCGGTTTGGTCTGATGAAACTGGATTCCTTTAGCTCACAGCTAAAAGTTAGCTCAAACAGCTAACCTTTAGCTGATTTAGCTCAAATAATTATTTATTTATTTTCTTAGTTTATTTGTTATTTTGTTTTACAATAAGCGTGTATTTGTGACTACGTTTTTTAAATATTTTTTTCTGCTTTTTTTGCCCAACTTTAAATACAATTATACATTTGTAAATAATAATATTTTTTTTTATAAATTTTTATACCAATGGTCAAGTTAAAAGTGCAATTTTAAATATTTTTTTTAATTTTTAATTTTTTTTTTATCTTTATGAATTATTTTGGGCTTCAGAACCAGACAGTATTAAACTATTATTATACAAACATATTCAACTGTATTTAATCCTAATCCTAATCCCGCCTTCTTTCTCCCCCCGTCAGTCGTCCCATCCAGTCCCACCATGGCCTCCTCCACCTCCCTCCCGTCCAACTGCTCCTCCTCCTCCGGTGTCTTCTCCTTCTCTCCGGCCAACATGGTTTCAGCGGCCGTCAAGCAGAAGTCCGCCTTCGCCCCGGTGGTCAGACCCTCCTCCTCCCCTCCGCCCTCGTGCACCACCACCAATGGGAACGGGCTCCAAGGTAAGGACAGCAGCCGCTCTTTGACACGTCTGGTCCAAATATTGAACCCCTCTGTTGACCCTGGGGTCAAACTGACCCCAAAAAATCAGGTTTATTGGCACTAAATTCCAGGAAGGATTTTTTTTAAATATGTCAATTCAGGGTTCATCTTATTTATGAGTGACAATGTCATTTACACCATTATGCCCCCCCCCAAAAAAACCTAATAATGTAAAGATCCATTAAATCCAGAACCTTCTTTCAGAAACAGACTCATTTCTTCACCTGTCTTATTTTTTTCTATCCTCTTCTCGTTCTTTTTCGCATGATTTCCCCTAAAACGCCTTTTTTATATATTAAGAATTTATTCTCTGTTGATGCAAAATCCTCATTTGAGAATATTTCTCTTGAAAATAAATACAATTATGACAAATACAAGTCTGACTTTTCCTAAAATCTTTCAACTCAAATCTTTGTAAATCCCACGATTTCTGCTCATCTTGATAAAATTTGCAGTGGAAAAAAATATATAAAAAAAATGGGCCTGACCTAGAAATATCGGTTCCATTTTCATGTCGATCCAATAAGGAGGGCGGCTACAAGAATTCTTCTCAGCTAAAAGGCTGTTGGTTCTAATTTATGGCTTCCCTAACAGAACCAATCCTCTAAATCAGAACCAACCCCGGAGTTGATGCTTCTTCTCCGCTGGAAAGAATATTAGTCGTTAGAAGTTTTTGCGTAATCCGTCCAAAAGACAAACGGCACCGAAAAACATCCTCGGCAGCTGTGATAATTCTTCAACGGTTCCAAGAGTCATTTAAATGTCACTGTCTGACACAAAGGATTCCTATGAAATCTCAGCTGTCACGACTCTGATGTCAGCGGCTTTTCATCAGTCGCTGTGTGGTTAAGAAACGTTAGCTTAACGTCGACATTTCAAGAGGCTGCCGACATTCGACATAATGTGATGGTCTTCAAGATCTGGTCCATTGAATGATCTGCCCCGCCCCCTACTGACGGTTCATTTGAATTAACAAACTACGCTAAAGTGACAGAATCCAAAAGTGATGCTAATGATTTTTTTTCTTGTTTGTTTTTTGTTTTTTTTTTACTGTTCTTTAACAGCGTATTACTAAAATAATTATTTTGAAAATTGGATCATGTTGTGTAGCACTTGAAACAGTATTTTGAGCGCTGTAAAAAGGTGAAATCCACTGTTCTATAATTCTGGTTTGTCCATGTTTTTGTTTCTTTGTTTGTTTTGTTCATGGACCTCTTTTAGAAACAGAGATTTTTCTCCTCCTTCCTCCTAATCCTTCGAGCGGTTTTTAATAAATCGCAGATTTCGACTCGACACTTGTCCACGTTGCTCGTTGGCCCAATCAGACTGAACCCTGCCCTAGTAATTAATCTGGATTAATCAGTCACAGTGTGTGCA
>NC_024325.1:15332012-15337462 GCF_000523025.1 Cynoglossus semilaevis
AAACAACTTCCTGTTTATGAAACACGTTCCTGCGGTGCCTTTAGGAGCGTCAGGAATTTCTGGTTCTTTCTCAGCACAGCTGCGAAACCTTTGATGTTTCTACAACAGCTGTCTTCCTCCAGTCACATTCAGTCCTTAGAACAGGGAAGAGACGTTGTCTTTAGGACGAAGAACAAATTCCAGGAAGGCCAGAGGTGATGAAAAAAAAACAAAACAAAAAAAACAAAAAAAAACATCAGAAATTTGAGCTAAAATTAAAAGTTTGATTTAAAATTTTAAAAGTGAATCAGGCTGTTGATTCTCAGCCTCAGCTGGTGTGTGTGTGTGTGTGTGTGTGTGTGTGTGAGGGCGGGGCTCTGCTCGTCACATGTTGACACCCATCCCTAGGGTTTAAATACAAGACACGCCGTGATGCAATCCTCCCGTCACCCACACCCAAACACACACACACACACACACACACACACATACACACATACACACGTATATTTCACGTAACGTTTCCCGCACTTTGCATGTTGCGCTAGCACCGCGGCTAACAAGCAGCTAACGTGACGTGAGCTCCAGTGGGTTTGTACAGATTTATTTGTCCACGGGTGTTTGAACGTCACACAGCTGCACAGATGGGAAAACACACTGATATACACATGGGATTTTTTTTTTTTTTTTTTTTTTTTTATGAGGATGAAAATATTTGGCTGCGTTTAAAAGTTTTCTCACATTTCTTCCTTCTTCTTCTCCCTCTTTTTCTCATCCTCGCAGCGATCTCTGGAATGATTGTCCCACCCATGTAAAGGTGTGAGTACACAAGTGTGTGTCTGTGTGTGTGTGTGTGTGTGTGTGCACGTGTGTGCGTGAGAGCGAGCGAGGTGAACCAAGCACACCCACGTCAGTCCCAGCGGTGGACGTCGGTGGGAGTCGGACTCCGGTTGGAGGCGGACGCCGCCGTCTCCGTCTGAAGGAACAAACTCAACTCAGGCCTTTTTAACGATGAAGAAATGCAAGAAAAACAAAAAAAAAAACAAAAAAAAAACAAAACACAAATGTTTGTGAGAGAACACACACGTTGTTTAGACTTTGTACACCTTGATGCTTTTATAGGAGAATGGCCACGCCTACAACGGACTCTCCACGGACGATGGAAGTGCTTTTATGTTGAAGAGAATCCACTTCCTCTTTTTGGTGTTTGTTGATTTTTTTTTTCTTCTTTGTTTTTGATTTGATTTTTGATTTTTTTTTTGTGCAACAGTTACGGTGTGATAATCATCTTCTTCGTGTATATTCTACCTGAGGGATTCGCTTTATTTATGAAGTTTGGTCAATAATGAAGGGAATTAAATGTGAATGTGAATGATGATGAAGACCATGATGTTGATGAAGAGTAGGGCTGAGAGAGAACCTGCGTCAAATCCTGCCAAACCACACACTCACACACACACACTTCCATTTGCCAAAGTCAGAGTTGTAAGAACAGTCAGTGCGTTTCCATGACGACACAGGAAACGGACTCATCCAGCCTGGATGAGTCTGGTGCACAGCAGAGCCCAGATCCAGAACATATTGGGATCTAATCCCTGACCCTGTCAGTGTCGACTCCTTCACAGCTTCTCCTCCAGCCTGGAGCCAACTGTTTTGGAACTGAGTTTTTGATCCTCATTAAATTTGGACTCGTCCAAGTTTGGAACCGTCCACGGAGCGTCTTATCTCGACCTGATCTGATCTGGACACGTTCACCGGGAATCTGCTCCAAACCCCCAACCCCTCCCAGCCTGATCAGAGGAAGTGTTTGGGTTCATGTCCAAGTGGAGTCCGATCTGTTCCGGAGACTAAAACACATCCAGAAAAAAAAAAAAAAAAACACATGCTAACCAATTAGATGAGTTGTAATTGAACAGAACCATATGTTGAGTACACCCAAATACTGCAGTGGACTTTACTGGATTAAAATCATGCATCATTTCTGGGTCATAATCTTAGGAAGCGACTATCTTGCTGACAGCAAACAGCACATACTGTCACATGATCAGAGGTTTCTAGTCATGTGAACGCACTGACTCCGCCCAGCAACAGCTGATGGTGTAGGTTCTCTCTCCCTGCATGTGAAGTTCTATATGAAATTTGAATTTCTCTGACCTCGAGGTGAGTGACGTGACGTGACGTCAGCCAACAGTGAAAACAGCCAGGATTTGACCCGACAACCATCTCTCTTATTGCCCAGTGTTGTCTGTAACAGTTGGACACCACCATGTTTGTTAAAGAGTGTGTCTTAAAGACTGATGCCATTTTGATTTTTTTTTTTTTTGGATTTGTTGTGTTTGATTTTTGATTTTTTTTTTTTAATCACCTTTGTCTTAACTCCCTCTGTTGGTTTGCTGTGATTTTTAAATGTGTGTGATTAGAGAGAAGCCAATTAGATGTTGAAGTGAGAAAATTCGCCAACGGTGTGTCTTAAACTCTGTGCTACAAAAACTGTCACGACATCCGCCAAAAAAAATTATTTTTTTCCATTTTTCCATCACCGTTGAGGATTTCATTCAACACTTGATTGTCAAGTAAAAAATATCTTATTTTAAAAATTCTAAAAATTTAATATTGAAACTTTAAAAAATAGGCCTTAATTTCTTTTATTTATTTTTTTGGCAAATTTTTAGCCATTTTTTAATGTTAAAAAAGTAAAATTTCACCAAAATATTTAGATTTGCTTTTTTTTTTCAATCTAACGATCACATGATTTTTAATCCTTTCGTACTTTGCAACTAATTAAAAACATTTTTTAAATGAAAAGCCCTCCGTGCCAAAGGGCTGGGAATGGAACCAGCGACAGGAACACAGATGGACGTTTTTTTTTTTCTAATTTTATAGAACATTTGTGATGTGAATTCCAGAGGAAATGACAACAAAAAAAAAGTTTTGCACGTGTCCTGGTTCTTTTGTTTGTTTCTTCATTCACTGACTCTTAAATCATATTTACATCCCATTTCTGCGAACTTTTTCCCACACAGATTTATCTCCAAATCTGACACACTGACAGTTTTTGCAGCACAGAACTCGTTGCCAGTGACATGTCTTAAATCTGCAGCGTGTTGAAACTCCCTGACGTATTTTTATTTTTTATTTTTTTCGTGAGCGTCACTGCTTCTTCGGCCCTCAGTTTGTGTGATTCAACAGTCTTAACAAATGAAATTCACCGTTGATTTGTTTTTTTCTGTTCTTTTCATTTTGATTTTTGCCAAAACCCTCGTTTGAGTTGTTGATGCCTAAAAAGTCTTAAACCACAGTTTTCAGCTGTACTGACAAGTCTTACCTCTTTACAAAAATGATGATGATGATGATGATGATGATGATGATGATGATGATGATGATGATGATGATGATGAAAGCTCTCCCCCCTCGGTCCGGGCTGCATCACTTTGTTAGCTCTGTTTTTGGTAAAAAAAAAAAGAAGGGGAAAAAAAAAGTTGATAATTTATTTTAAAGTTAATTATTGTTTAAATAATTGAGAATGGAACATCACTAAAATCTCATGTGTTTGAGGTTTAAATTTTTGGAAAGTAGCGGAAGTTAAAACTGAAATAGGACATGACTGAGATCTAGCCCCCACTGGCCAGAGGTGGTACTGCATATGAAACAGATTTCTGATTAGTGCGGAAAATAACACCAGTTTCCACTGAGCGTCAGATTTTTCCCATCAGTCCTTTTGAGAAGTAAAGTTCTGTGTCAAATTCAAAACTTTGTTAAAAAACATTTGGCCAAAGACCAGAAGTACACGTCCAATATTCTGTAAGTCCAGTTTTTTTAATTTCGTATCATTTTACTAAACTATACTAAAATTCTGTTTATTCAAAGCCATTTCACCTAAATGTAAAGATGCCATCGTTCTCCTTTTGAAGTTAAGTCTCAGTTTTGTTGTCGTGAACTGCGTTATCAACACGTAGCGTTTTCATCTTCATCGGTCGGATCTTTGTTTGTTTTATGGACTGTAACAGTTTGACGAATGAAGGAAAATCAGTTTTCTCCTACAGCCTTTTTCTTTTATTTTCTCTTTCTTCTGATTCTGTAGATTTTTCCCCGTTTTAAGAAATGAGCCTATCTATTTATTTGATCTCAAACCTGGGTCTGTCAGAATGCGTGTGTCAATATATTTTTTTTTCTGAGAAAAGTCGTTTTTTTTTTTTTTTTTACATAGTACATAGTTGTAATGGCTGTACAGGAATGAAGGAAGTTTTGGTCGATGGTGACGTACAGTGAAGCACTTGACCAGCAGCAGTTGAACCAGTTCTGGACGCTGGTCTGGGGTCAGAGGTGGTCGTCAGCGTGAAGGGACAGGAGTCAGAGGAAACTACTGTAAAGATGATAATGTTGATTTTTTTATAATTATTATTATTATTATTATTTTGAACTTTGAAGTGTAAAGTAACTTTTTCGACTCTTCACTATATTTAATTAAAGTTCTTCTCTGTGAAAACTCTGTCGTTTCCACTTGTTTTCCTCTTCACTGTAGTGACTACAACTCACAGCCTGAATATTTATTATATAAATATTAACAAAAATACATTATTTAAATTAGGGGGGAAAAAACTTTAGATCTTTTCAGAAATGTTTTCATGAATTTTGTTGAACTTTATCGCATCCCATATTTAGGAAATTATAATAAATCATAAATAAATATTAATTTTAAAAATAAACAAATTTAAAAAAAATTATAAAGAATAGTTCTTTGGGAGTCGAACCCAGGACCAAGTGCTCGCTGTTCCCAAGTCAGGCGTGCTAACCACTAGACTATTGAACTGATGAACCGATGAAGCAGAATAAAGAATTAAAGGTAACTTTGAAACTTTAAACAGTGCTTTGACACAGTGACATTAGGACCCCCAGGGGTAGGCTTTAGTTTTGCCTGTTTAAAAAAAAAATTAAAAAAGTTCTGTGCTGGTCATTGAAGGCAACAGCAATTGAAAATATCACACATGAATTAAAAAAAAAGCTGTAACAATCAAATTTGAACAAAGATTTTATTTGAAAATGTACTCCTGACCCCCCACCCCTCCCCTCCACCCCCGCCATTTTCCTCATGGCACAGTGCCCCCACAGACAGTTGTTATATAAGGTCTCAAAGTGGGCGGGGCTATGGTTTGCCACTTCCTGTTCCTGAAACAAAGCTCCTGAATTAAAGTCTCCAGGAAAGGTAAGAAAAATATGTTTTTAAAAACTAACAATAACTGCAGCCAGAACACAAAGTACTCTGCTGTGATATAGTACTACTGTGAATTACTACAATGGTTTATTTAACAGTCAAACACCTGCTGCTTGAATCAAATTAGTTGGATGGTTTGGAGCTAGCCTAGAGCTAGCTCCAAAGAGAGCAGTAAAATGGAGGTCAGGCTGTGAAGATTTTCATGGTTTAAAACTTTTTTTTTTTTTTAAATCTCTGGACCACACTTTGGAAACTCTCT
>NC_024325.1:15337713-15347614 GCF_000523025.1 Cynoglossus semilaevis
TGACTGTGGTTGTTGTGGTGTGTTGTGTTTGTTGCTGTTGTTGTTGTTGCTGTTGTTGATGAAGGACGTCCACAGCACGGTGGTTCACCGTCACTGGCCGTGAGCAACTTTGACGACATCTGGGGAAAAGAAATGCAGTCGTGTTTTTTGGGAGCGAGTCCCTAATGCGTGCAGTGGAGCGACTTCCTGTTTTGGCAGCCGTTCTGTTCCAGTTTGACGTCTTTACTTTTACAAACATTTGTATTTATCATCAGGGTGACGTGAGATTTATGACGTCCAAGTGATGGACCGCACCGGGGGACGGTGATGCTTGTACAGGAAGTTGTTGTTGTTGACGTTCGGCCTCATCATGTCAGTGTGTGTGTGTGTGTGTGTGCTTTGTTTTAGTCAGGTTAGCGTGTTTACATGTGAGTCGGGATTAAGACGGACTAACAAAGGATTAGGAGTGACCAGGACAATAATCCAGTTTACTGTTGTCATGTGAACACACACACACACACAGACCGTCCGTCCGTCAGTCTGTCATCGTCCTGCAGACCAAATAACAGTGCGGTCTACACAGTAGGTCTGGTTTGTTTCCACTGCTCCACCGTTCCAGCTTCACTCCCGATCATATTTCCCAGAGGTCATTGCAGTTCGAACATGTTGAAACTTTCAGATTATTAAAACAATGACAAGCCACACAAATGTGGTTGACGTTGAAATGTTAGTCATTTGACATCGAGGCCTCCTTCACACACTGCCGGGCGTTCCGGGCCATTCCGGTAAAAAAAGCCGACATTTGAGTCGAACTGTTGTAAAAACATTTTTTTAGTTTTTCGCTTTTTTAATTTATTTTTTCTTTACTTTTTTTTTGGCTCAAAAGTTGTTTATATGCAGCAGCTCTGGTGTGAGCGATGCTACTATCAGTGTGTGTGTGTGTGTGTGTGTGTGTGTGTGTGTGTGTGTGTGTAGCTGCACATGCTACGAGCTACGTGCTGGAAAACAATGGGAATTCTCCAGTGAGACCAGTTCTTCTAATGAGACAGATGGGTCCAGCCTGGAGTTAGCTACCAGTTAGTCCAAGGGCTTTGTGTGTGTGTGTGTGTGTGTGCGCGCGTGCGCTGGGTGTGTGTGTTTAAGGTGTTGTTTTCCTGTTCCTAGCCTGCAGGCTGAATCACAGAGAAGCCACAGATGTCTTATTGACACCAATTAGTTTCTCTCTCATGGCACACACACACGCACACACACACCTATGTAGTGTAAGTGGACAAACACACACACACACACACACACATCTGCTGTTGTGACTAAAATGTTTGATTATTTAAGGTTGTGTTTCAAAGTGGAGGATCTCAGTCCAGTTGAGAGCAAACGGCTGCCGTTCACAGCTCACCGACCCGGCAGTTTGATGTCTGCTGGCTGGTGTAAGAGTGTGTGTGTTAGTGTGTGTGTGTGTGTGTGCGGCGTGTGTTAAACTACAGAGTCTGCGAGACAGGACTGAACACATCCATTAGCTAATGGATCCCTGCTCTTGTTTTGTGTCTCCTCTTCTTTTATCCCTTCTCGTCTTCCCTCCATCACCACATCACACTCCTGCTGCACTTAATGTGATCAGGAAGAAACACACACACACACACACACTCACACACACACTAATCCATCCCAAAGATCTTTATTTACCCAGGCTGAACACGCTGACTCCTTGGGTCCGGCCCTGGTCTCAGATCAGTTTGAACGTCACCGTCACAGCAGCCCAGAACAGTCGAACTCAGACGCCGTTCTGTCGTCGTCGTCAATAATCTATAGGAGTGGAACATGTATGTTAACGTTACAAAGGTCTAAGCTGTGGATGTTCAGATTGTACGGTGGTTCTTAAAGTAGGGGGCGAGCTCCCAGTGGTGGACGCGCAGCTCGTAGTCTGTTTTTAATCATTTTCTTCACGGTGAGAAATCGTGTTTTACTTCTTTTGTACAGTGAGAAACGATGTTTTGTTGGAGTGTTACGTATTTTTTAACTTGATCTACAGAAAGGGGGCGCCACAGAAAAAGAGTTTGTTACATGAAATGGTTAAAAAGCTAAGCTAAAACAGAAAAAAAAGATGTTTTTTGTCAGAGTTGTTTATCTTTGATTCCTCACTTTCTCGAGAAACTTCCCATAAAACCCCGAGGACTGACCTGAGTCCTGGTTCTCACACCGCGGCGCGCTCTTTAAAGGGCTGATGCCGACATTTTAATAAGAAATGAAACTGAAGTGAAAACAAAGTTTTCTCTAACAGATACGGATCAACTCTCGGTTCAATTCCCAGCTTTATGAAAGAGAGTTATGTTGAGGTCAGAGCCCACGACCTCTCACAAAGGCAGAGTCAATTTTCTAGAACTTTTCTGGATTAAGTCCAGGACAATATAATTATAAATTTACATTGGCAATTTTTCTAAAAACCTTTTCCCAGCCTGCTGTTATTTCTGAGCTAACTGTATATTTTTTTAGCATTTTTTTATTATATTAAAACTACATTGAATTTTTTTTTTGGTCAATTGTTCCTTTGAGTTTTGTTTCTAGATGTTTTGACTTTTATTTTTCACCTCTTTAGTATAATTTTATTATTTTTTAAGACATTTATTTTTTGCTGACTTTTGGCATTTTCTGTGCTAGCTTCAAGGCTAACAACAGTCACGTTGCCGTACTTTTTTTAACTAGAATTTCTCTGAAGAGCTTCATGAGTTGAACATTAATTTTTAACTTATTATAAAGAATGATTTATTGTCGTAAAACTCTTCCTTAAACTGTTCAACAACGCTGAGAAGTTTGAGATATTTTTTAGCGTCAGACGTTAGCTCTGTCGCTTCAACTCTTTCCTGTGAGTAAAGATACATTTTAGACCAGATTTATCAGCCTGACGTGTGAGTTTTTGATTTTTAAAAACCAAATTATTTTGGGGTGGAGACCTGACGTGTGAGTTCCTGGTTTTAAAAACCGAATTATTTTGGGTGGAGTGAGGCGCCGTTAACACCAGAGCTTTACCGTAAAGGAACAGAGACTTCTAGAATGTTCACCAGTGGGAAAGGCAGAGATGGAGGAGATAAGATCTACTGTCCGATCAGCAGCTGTGTCTGAAGGAGAATCTACGTCAGCACGGGGTTAGACAGAGGGAGGAAACAAGAGTGAGGAGCCGAGCAAGATGGAGGTGAAGTCACAAAAGCACAGTGTAAGTGGATGAGGATGAGGAAGGAAGATGATCAGATGAAGAACAGTGATAATGTGTGAACAATAATTTACATTCATGCATTTAACTCATCCAACTGACAAAGAGCTGATGAACAATAACATGTTGGAGCGTGTGTTCATGTGTGTTCATGTGTGTGTGTGCTGAAGTTCAATGATGCCACTCCACAACCACTTGTATCACACACTCTCACACATATTCAAACCAATTCTCACACACTCTCACACACACTTATCCCCACTCACTTAAGTGGAGGGTTCTGAAATTGAGCTGGGACTTGGAACCAATGCTCCAAACAATTATTGTTCTCTCCTGCGTCAAGTAATCCATTTCCCATGAATATATTCACGTCTCCATCCTCCCCCTCCTTCTCCATCGTCTCCTCCTCCTCTTCTGTTGCACATTATCACCTCCCTCCCTCCCTCTCCCCCCTCCTCCCTCTCACAGGTGAGGCTCTTCTCCCCTCGGGCTTCGGCCAAAATGTGACATCACAGCAATCAGACGTTTGATTTACGGCCGCGGACGCCTGTCAGTCCAGACTGAGGAGAAAAGAAATCCCAGATCATAATATAATCATTTTCATCTTCACTGCTGCAGTTGGACTGTTTTTAAAAGTGTTTTTTTTTTTTAATTCTAAACTCAGTTTTATTCAGACGCAGTCAGATTATGAACCAGGATTACGGTGGATTAAGACAAACATTATTATATTTTAAACGAACAGTAATTAATGTATTTGTAATTTTATTTATTTTTAATTGTTGTACTTAGGAATGGGCATTGATCGGAATTATTGATCACTGATTCTGATTCTGATCATCCATTGATTTGATTCCTTAGTGGTTTTCTGATTGGTTCCTGTTGGATTAGGAAATCAAATATGGTACAAATCTTTTTTTTTTGCATTAACTTTAATGTAAAGTTTTCATTTTTATTGCGACATAATTAAACCATAATTATTTAAAAATCCTCTGCAGAAATAAACACAGCAGAATGTCCAGTTTTACAAACTCCACGTCGACTCATCAGTACCGTCGTCACAGCATATAAAAGACGGCAACATCAGGGAAACGAATATCGTGGTTTGTGGCTAAATGTTTCCACGTGTTGTAGGAATTCCCTCTGGAATTGTTAAGCGTTCCAATTTCTAGGAATTGGACAACTGGGATTTCCATCCCTGGTGGTACGCTCTGTCAGTTTCTTCTCTTTTTTTTTTTCATATAAGATCTCACTTTTTTTGAACTCTTCTGACCCTCTGTGATGTGAGGTAGGACATGGTGTGGTGACCTCTGGTAAGGTCAAACCTCAGCGGTGCCCCCTGGATGTAGTCCAGAGAATATATGATATTTGCTGATAAAGATGATGATGATGATGATGATCCTGGGAGATAGAAGCTTCCAGAAGTTTTGATACCCGCTGTGGTGCAGGACTCTGTGCTCGTCTGCTCTGGCCTGAGCTTGAACCCTCCGCTCTCTTGTCTCTGCTGAATCTCCTTCCCTGCCACAGGCCGATCTGTGAGGAATTAAAGTGTCAGCTCCATGCTCCTTCTCAGCCACTCTGAAACCGTCGATCTCTGACATCATCGCTCGGTGCAACGCTGATATCATCAGCTGTTGCCAGGAAGCTGAGATGACAACGTGACGACGCCCATAAAGCTGCTGCTGACAGACGGCCGTGATTCACGCTGATATCATCCCCTTAATTACCATAAGATAAATAAATGGAATTCTCCTGGATTACACGATCTTCATGAAGTCACTGTGCGCAGGTCTTGGTGCACGTGTTGTTCCTGACTGTGATGTCACTTCAGCAGCAGTTCAGTGCGTGATGCTTTATGGTTTGATCTGAAGCAGCTGTGTCGAAGGTCGAGGCCTAAAGTCCCACTTCACCTTCAGTTGGGTTTCTCTTCACCTCGTAGATTAAAAATAAATAAAATCTTCTGCCAGAGAGCTGACAGCAGCTCTGTGGAACCACACAGTTGAAAAGTGAGCGTGAAAACAAGAAAACGATGTTAGAGGCTCGCACACATTTGGTTTATGAAACCAGATCCAGATGCTAATAAATATTTCTTGTTCATCGAGGCAAAGATCGCATTGAATTTACAACGGGAAAACTATAAGTTTGTCACCAGCTGTGGGAGAGAGAAAAAATCTGACAGCTGCTAAAAAAACCAATCTCTGCTGCTGAAAGAAAAACCAAACAAATGTAGGTGTAAATAAATGAACTAACTGTGAATTAGAATCGTGATTTGTCCGGGTCGGGAGAGGCTCCGCTCTGAGCCAGCAGGTGGCGCAGGAGCGATGGATGGTTGTGTCTGGTGACTCTTTTGTTAACTATAACAGGTCAGCGGTGGAGGAGTGGTTAGAGCTCTCGCCTTACAGCAAGAAGATCACCAGTTCAAGCCCACACGGTAACTGTATGCAGTGAATCTGAACCAACTGTTGGTGTGAATGTTAGTGTGAATAGTTTGATAAAGATTCATTACCGTATTGTCTGGACTATAAGTCGCAGTTGTTGTTTTTTTCATCCTTTGCTGGGTCTGGACTATAAGTCGCAGTTGTTGTTGTTTTTTTTTCATTTTGCTGAGTTTGCGACATATATATTAAAATATATAATTTCACATGTTTGTTATTTTCACACTAACAGCCACTAGAGGGCGCTCTAGGTTTGTGTATGTACCAATAGGTGCTATTTCTGTACCACTGAAAATTTACATGTTAGTTTTTTTCACACTGACAGCCACTAGAGGGCAATGGTGCGACTTATACACCAAAGCAACTTATTTTATTTATTTTTTCTTCTTCATTATGCATTTTTTTGGCTTCTGCGACTTATCCTCCAGAGTTACTGATAATAGGATATTAAAAGATGTGTTAATTAAACATTACTAGAATTTGAAAACTCAATGCACTATGGGAGTAGCCCCAGCGGTCTAGACCTACAGTTGCGTGACTAGGAGATTGTTTGGAGCCGTTTTTATGGAATTAAAACACAAAAACAGTGTTCCAGGTCCAAACACACTGATGAACCAGTTCTACATACTTTAGACGTGATGTTTGTGGGAAAGAATAGACCGGGATCAAGATAGAAACCAGGACCAGGACCAAGACCACCTGGCCTTTTGTCCTGCTGGAAAACCTGTTCCGTCTCCTGCTCGTAACTCCTGATGTGTATCCCAAACCGAGTTCTTTTCCTGCTGCAGGAAAAACATAAACCACACCAGTTACTGTCCATTTAGTTTATCAATAAATCGCGGCTCCGCAGAATCAGCTGATTACAATAACACGTGTACGGTTCTGACCCGGCCCGAGTAACTATGCTGAATCGGTAACTATGTTATTTGGATCAACACAGAAAGTGCAACGGCAGATTTTTATGTACAGGAAATGTGTATCACTTTAACCTCTGTGATTACCCATAATCCTCTGTATCTGTCTGAGCGTTGCCGTTGAACAGCAGCCAATTGAATAATGCCGCCGCCGAAGTGTGTGTGTGAGAGAGCGAGAGAGAGAGAGAGAGTGTGTGTTTAACTTTGCACTCATATTAGCTAATCTGCGAATATTTAAGCAAAGAGGAGGGTAAAGAACAAACACACACACACACTCCGTCTGTGTGTGTGTGTGTTTTTACAGTTTCTCAACCGATCCCCAGTGCAGCCCTCTGAAGCTGCCAGCTGAGCGCTCAGGCAGGAGGTCCGTACTCGCCGCTGACCCCCCCAGTGGCCCCTGGGAGCCTGTTTCAGAGAAGCGCAGCTCGAGTGTGTGTGCAACAGCTAGCGCTGTGCCAGGTTTGATCTCCCGCTGCCGCGAACACACAAGCGCGCCAACGGGGATCCGAGCGTCCTCTGCAGCCCGTCAGCTGCCACGGCTTCTCAACCCTCGGCGCCGCTTCTCAGAAACGGAATCTCCGTACCAAATAATACATTTTAATTAGATTTTGGAAACTTTAAAATCCCTCTGTAGTCCATTTGTTATTCCGATGACTCGGGTGATTGATTCGGTTTGTTTTTTTCCCGCTTAAACCTTCCTGAACTCTTGACAAAAGGAGCCAAACATAACTGGGAGTTTATTATTCTTACCATAGGTGACACGGCCTGCTGGGCCCGACACAGGCATGTGTTTGAATAACATTCAGTTCAGGCTGTATCTGAATAAATTATCTGACTTTTCCTCTGCCGTTGGAACAGGAACGCCAAAGTGAACATGTGAAAAGTGAGTTTTGAGAATTTGCCGCTGCCTCTGTGGCAGCACGGCACAGAGGGTCGTCAAGAAAATGCACGTTGTCGAAGTGGAAATGTGATTTAATTCACACCTCGGTGCAAAGTTAATGACTTTTGAGCGTCATTACTTGGATCGTACTAGTTCTGGAAAACACGGGTAAACGTTTGTTTACCAACATGTTAGCAGAGTAGCTGAAGGTCACCTAGCAGAGTCGGCGCAGCTCGAGCTTCATTAGAAAAAAGTTAAGAACGCTTCAGGTTCAACTGATAATTGATGGTGAAAGACAGCAACCAATCAGTGAAAGTGTGATTAATAACTAATAATAACTTGATCGACATAATTAGCAAAAACAGTCGGGAGAAGAGTGAAAACAAGAGCACTGCTCAAAGTTAGCATGCGCTAAGCTGGAAGGAAATTTTCCAAATCAGCTGCACGATGACCAGACCAAACTAAACGATAGCCAAAAAGATGCCTAAAGGTTAGCCGTGGCGCTGTTAAAAGTTAGCCTTAAACCCCCTAAAAACTAGCCCAACCAAACTTTGGCCGAGCGAAAGTTAACGCCTGCCAAACGTGATGCCAAAGAAGCCGAGAGTTAGCCAAAACTCCAGAACAATGCTACCGAGAAAAACTCCCTCGTAATTAACGATTCCAACACCGGTCGGCAGTAAAAACAACTCTAGGAGTGTGTTTGTTTTTTTTGTTTGTTTTTTTTCTCACACCTCACGTTGTTTTGACTTCAGTGAATTCTATGCATTTGTATGTGATGTAAACTGTTGACAAATACTGTGTAGTACATTTAAATACAGTCTTTTGCTCTTTCCACCTCTCTCTCTCTCTCTCTCTCTCTCACACACACACACAGACTCACAGCTGGCTTGTTTTTCTAAGGGGTGTTTATGTAAAGGAAGTTGGATCCTCAAACTCACTGCATACTTCACATTTATGAAGGCTGGAAACGGCCGGACTGCTGATATGATTACAGCGAGGAGCGAGCAGGAAAAAGCCCTGAAATTCTCATCTGGAAGCCATTATCCTTTCTCCACATCACTTTCTTTCTCTATTTATCTCTTCTTCATCCCCCGGACAGGCTCCCCTCTCCTCCTCCCATTCTCTTGGTTTGGTTTTCTTTCTTTTCACTTTGTCTCCGTCGTTTTTCTCACCCGCTGTTTGTGTTATGAGTGTTTGCAGGCATTTTTTTTTTACGACCGCTGTGACTTTTGTTAATGTTGACACAGGCATCACACAGTAGGTACACACACACACACACATATATACACATACATATGTGCACACACACACACACACATGTAGATCAGTGAAAGGGTTTGATTAACAGCCGTTGGCCTGACTCTCTCTGGATCAGCCACAGTGTGAGGCATTAAAAACCAATAATTCACTGTTAACACAACACATCCAACACAGTGTGTGTGAGTGAGAGAGAGAGAGAGAGAGAGTGTGTGTGTGTGTGTGTGAATTTAACCACCTCCACCCATCATTCCACTCCCATATGACATCAGAAGAGTGAGAGCATGACTGACAGAAGAGGACAAGAGAGGGATTAAACCCCTCACCCTGAGTGTGTGTGTGTGTGTGGAGAGAGAGAGAGAGAGAGAGAGAGAGTGACAGAAAGTGTGAGCTCTCACGCCCTGAATGCTGTAATGAGACAATCATCTGTGGCTGAAGAGCGTTACTGTAGACAGAAGACATACACGTAAACTGTTGCAAATGCACACACACACACACACACACACAGAAAACAGAAACAGCGAGATCCACCCCGCTTCACTGCAGCTCGGTTTCCAAACATTGCATCAAATTCCCAGAAATATGACAACAGAAACCTGAGCTGCAGAGAAACTCGGTCCCTGACCCCTGAGTCCAGGCTGAAGTCGTCTGAAAGTTTCAGACCTGCTTTTCTCCTCTGTCACAGTTACTGACGACGTTCCTTCAAACTGACTTTCATTACTTCTCTAGGTGTTCTTGTTTGTCATGCTACACTTATATATTTACGTATATATGTGTCAATATGTATTTGCATATATGTATATGTGTATATATAATCCATATACATACACATGTATACATACATATTTATATATGTATACATACATATATAAATATATATGTATACACGTAAATATATATGTATATTTTATATAAAGTATTTTATATAATTAATATATAATATTATATATGTATATACCCATACATTTCTTACCATGTAAATATATTTATATATATATATTTATATGTGGATACATACATATATATTTATATATGTATATACATAAATATATATATATATATGTATATGTTAAGATACATCTATCCATACATGTATATTTTATAGTAGTATTTTAACATAGTGTATATACACGTATACATTTGTTACCATGTATGTATACATACATATATATATACATAAATATATATATATGTATGTGTTAAGATACATCTATCCATACATGTATATTTTATA
>NC_024325.1:15347984-15349161 GCF_000523025.1 Cynoglossus semilaevis
AATCCTCGCAGATGAACAAAACAAACTCAAGTGCGTGTCGTTATTTTAGGCTAATCCTGCCATTGTTTACCAATAGAGAACGAGGATAGATGCAGCAGTGAGAAAAAAAAAACATAGATATGAATAGAATGTACAAGTTCAAAGGAAAGAAGAAAAAAAACAGCAGTGAGAACGGAATTTTTTTTTTTTTTTTTTTTTTAAGTCTGCGGCCTTTCTGTGGGCCATAAATAGATTAGGCTGCGTCTATTTAGGAAAACTTTCACATTTGCAACACAATAGTCTGAGGTTTACCACACATCAGAGCTGGAGTGGAGGAGGTAAACACTGACTGAGCTCAGAGATGCTGGGGGAAGAAAGGACTAAAAAGCAAACAAAAAAACCCAGACAAACGCGCCGGGTCGTACGGCTCCAGGACTCCTCGCTGTCCCGGGAGTTTTGCAACAGCTTCAGCCACAGTTCTGGGTTCTGGTTCAGGTCAGGATTCTGCTGAATGTATGGTTTTGTTGCTGCTGCTGCTGCTGCTGCTGTGGGGCGGCCTGGGAATGTGGCAGAGAAAACACCGGAGACGAATGAGAAGAAAGGAGGAAAAATGTGTCTTTGTTTGTGGAGGCAGGAGGAGAAGGAGGGAAAAACCAGGAGAAATGTGAGGTTTTCTTTGAGTGAACATGGATGTGCTCACGCAGCCCCCCCGCGGGGGGGGAGGAGTGTTTTTTTTTTTTTTTTTTTTTTTTTTTTTCCCCTCCCTCCACCCCTGCTGTTTGATTGGTGGTTTGATGTCTTTCATGATGAATTGATGGAAGCTTCTGTCCTGTGGTTGGTTGAAGGGTTAATCCATCAATAATCTGCCCAGATGCACAGTAAACATTGTTCTTATCTCACTTCAACTATAACTTTTCCTTCTTCATTAATCTTGGTTTAAACCTAGACGTTTTTTCAGGAAATTAATCTCAGAATTTTAGAACGGTAAAAACAAAAAAAGATCCTGTGACGTTCATTTAAAGTTATTGAGTTGTTTTTGTTTTTGGTTTTTTGTAAGACAGTGCATTTTTATATTACTTTGGCTTCATCTCTGTTTTTTTTTTGGCTAACATTTTAGCTTTTTGAGCTAGCCTTAAGCTACGTCTGAGCTAATCTTCAGTTTCTTGAAGTTAAGTTAATCTGATTTTACGTTTTTGTC
>NC_024325.1:15350031-15352953 GCF_000523025.1 Cynoglossus semilaevis
CCCGTCCCGGGCCCCGGCCCTGGCCCTGGCCCCGCCCCCTCTCTTTGCTGAGTTGGCATAAACCGCAGCATTTCATTCAACCAGGATCTGAGCTTTGTTACATTCTTAAACCTCATAATTATTGTATATAAACAGTCGGATTCTGTGATTGTCCCGGGAAAACACAACGTGCTACCTTTCCTCTCCCGTCTCCCCCCCTAGCCCCGCCCCTCCGCTCCCTCACCCTTTTACCCAGTGTTTCTCTCCACTCTGTGTCACTGTCAGTGTGTGCACTGGAGCCCAGGCAGGGATGTTGATGTTGGGCCAAAGGAAAGCACCTACCACACACACACACACACACACACACACACACACACAGAGTGAGGGTGGTAATCCAACTTTCTCTCAACCATGTGGAAACCATTGCTGTGTAATCTGTGGTAATTGTGTTGTATTTGAGAGAGAGCTGGTGTACATTACCTACTTCATTACCAGTGTGTGTGGGTGTGTGTGTGTTTGTACACTGCTGCAGACACCAGGGGAGAAAAGGATACAGAGGGGGGGAGGACAGGGGAGGAGAGGGGAGGGGAGGGGAGCATTTTCAGTTCAAGTCCCTGTTGTACCTCAGTGTCCTCTGGTCCTTATCAATATAAATTTTTTTTTTTTTTTTTTTTTTAGTCCACTTTATGAACAGACTGAAGTTCGATCTCGAAGATGACGTTGAGCCAAACACCTGCTTTACCCTCGCTGGTCTGAGATCAGCCCTGATGAGTGGTCAAGCTGCCAGAGCAGCTGTGATGGATGGACTGGAGCTCCTGGCTGTGAACTCACAGTAAGAGAGAGAGAGAGAGGATGAGAGAGGATGAGAGAGAGTGATGGAGATGGGACGACCAACTGAGAGGCAGAAAGTTTTTTTATGAAGTACGAAGATCACTGAGGTTGAGGATGAAAATGATGGATAAAAACACAAAGTTTTCCCTTCAAAATTATATGGCTGCACTTAGTTTCTTATCTAAAATAAAATAGTAGGACAGCCTGTTCTTATGAAATGTAACAAAGAAATAATAATAATATTTATTTTTTTAAAAAAAGGGAAACGTAACGAAATGTTCGACAAACATTTTAGGCTAGGAAATAAAATTAAAAATTAAATAATCAAAGTTTTATTGATGTATTCAAGATAAAATTAACATTTCATCTTGAATACATCAATAAACATTAGCATAGACAAAGCTAGCATAGCTAACGCTAGCCAAAAAAAAAAAATTAGTTAGATAAACTAAGATAAAAAGACTACAGTATCATAAAAAGTTCATCTTTAGCCCAAATAAATTACCAACCGTTACCATGGAAACAACACCGTTTAGTTATAAAAAAATACTGATAGCATATAGTCTAGGTGTATTTTTATCCGACTGTCCAACGGCTAGTGGATGTTGCCTCCAGGTTTATTTAACATGTGCAAAAACAAACAAGACGGTGTTTGTTGCTGTGCAGCGGAACACGAGACACAACTGAGCCGTGACTTCTCCAGCAGGAAGTCAGAGAAACACTAAACGCTGCTTCCTGTCTGTAGTTTCAGGTTCTCGCTCCAGGCTACGGGGGCAGAGAAGTGAACTTTTCCTAACGTGAAGTGATTGTTTTCATATCTGCACAACACGGCGTTTGTTTGGATAAAGTCGTGGAGGTCACGGTGCAGGGTTTGACTTCGGTTCCGTGATGTAAATATTCATCTTTCATTAACATGAAAGCTGCAAACTGCCTCGTTAGGGCTTTTAAAAAAATAAGATGTAAATCAGTGCTGGGAAGTGATGACGGCCTCGACCTCACGCCAACACAGGCGCAGCGCTAACGTTAGCAGCTAACTCCAAAGTTCATTATTTATTTATACGTCTTTGGTAGCCTCTCATGTCACGACCCAGAGCTGACAAACGCTTTTTCTATTGACGTTTACACGTTTTTTACATCAACAACAATAACGTAAATTATTTCATCTGTTTAATCTGGGAAGAAACTGATTTTTATGTGTTTTTTTTTTTTTTTTTTTTTTATTATTTTTTTTTTTTTTTTTTTTTTTTTTAATTATCTATCCATCGTTGTCCGCTTATCTGGGGCTGGGTCACAGGGCTAACGGTAATTTATATATTTATACATATATATATCTGTATATAATGATATATATATATATATATATCAAGGTCAACTGGACGGAGGAGTTTTCTTGAAGTCGTCGTCCAGTTGCCCTGGATGTAACTATTTTTGGATTTTTATTTATTATTATTTATTCATTTATAGATTCTAATTTCTCATCCGTCCAGTGAACGTTGTTCATTGTTGTTCATTTTTGTCGTTTTGTCAGCATTATGACATGTCATGGATATAGTGTGTGTGTGTGTGTGTGTGTGGTTCTCCTAGTTTAAATGTTTACATGCCTCTGGAAGGTTCTGAAATGTGATCTGCTGAGGAGCCGGTCCCCGCAGAGACAGAAACACAAACACAAACACACACAGTTGTTTTATTTTTTTCATTTTTTCCAAACACTCAGGTCGGTGTAGATGTGTTAGTTAGGGTTGGTTAAATCAGTTACCGTTTTTTTGGGGGGGTTTCTGCATCCAATTCGACTCTCTCTCCTTCCCTCTCTCCCTCTCCCTCGCTCTCTCTCTCTCTCTCTCACACACAGATATGAACTCAGACCAATAATGAATCAGACCTGGGATCAGTCGACTTGACCTCACATAAAACAAATTCTGTTGAGCTGCAGTGGCACCACTTGATCCTGGGACGACCACACACACACACACACATACACACATACACAGTTAGGAGGAGAGGGCTGTGTGGGGGGGGGCAGTGGGGGGGGCACAGCTGTTCTGTTTGACAAGTAATGAAACAGTCCTCAAAGACAGGATTGTCTGAGCTGCCTCCTTAGACTTTGATCTCACG
>NC_024325.1:15353338-15355228 GCF_000523025.1 Cynoglossus semilaevis
GACGACGCCTCACAGAGACGACAACAGACGCTGAGAGCAGGAGAAGAAAAAGCGAAACGACAGAGAGACATCAGACTCCATCAGTCTGAAAATAGAGCAGGTTTTTGTTTCATCCGACAGAGAGAGGTGTCGATAATTAGGCTCTGTCAGGTAGAGTGTGTGTGTGAGTGTGTGTGTAGACGTACAGAGTGAGTCTCTGTGACAGTATGTGCTGAGAACATTGTAAATGCAGGGGTAATGGTTGTCAGTTTGCAGCAGCTATAAATGGCCCTTTAGTTCTCTCCTCAGCACTACACACACACACACACACACCTCTGACTCCCTGTGTCACACACACACACACACACACTTTTAGCACCTACAATTTTAATTTACAGTGAAGGACTCTTGTTTTCCTGTTCATTGACCTCATTATCATCAGTGTCTCTGCGCTCGAGGGAACGACGGTGAAAACCCAGAACCGTTCTCAGGCGGAGCGTTAGCATCGGCTAAACGTGAATAAAAGGAGACTGAAGGAGCCGACGTGACCGGGTCGTCGGCTAAATCAAGAGTTCAGGGCGTTTTCATTCAAGATGACTTTAAAAATTAATAAAATCTAAAAAAAAAAAAACAGAGAAAGAAGAAGAAAAACTGCCTCAAATTTAACTGTAAATTCAGTAAACAAACATTTTTTGTACTGATATTTCCTCACATATAAAGTATGACAGTAGAGTAAATCCTATCTGCTAAAAGCTCAGGATAGTGAGGGCGCCCTCTACAGGATGCTATTTAATATAGAAGTTCAGAAGTTTGTCCTTTAAATTAAACGATGTGCATGTACATGTGCGCATCAGGAAACTGAAATTCTAAACTAATACATCAGAGAAGAAATGCTAAATGCTAAATGCTAAATTAGCTTAGCTTTGGCTTCACGTATGGCCTTTTGTCAGGGATAAAGTGGTGGATAATGAATAAATGAAAAGTCATAAATACAGAGATGAATTTCCCGGCACAAACACAAACACAAACACATTCAAATATTATTTACGTTTGTGTCGATTATTTACGTCCGTTACTCGGCTGACGTTCTGATCGTGTCCAGGTCGACGCGTGACTGACGTATTTGACTGGTGTGAACGACTGGTGTGAACGACTGGTGTGAACGACTGGTGTGAACGGGCGAATGGTTTGTTTTGGAAGAGGACGTTGTTGAGAAGAGAGAGAAAAACCCACCGTTGTTGGCTACTAAAATAGTTTTCTCAACTCTTTATCACTCTGTGTCTCAGTGTCTCGTATAAACACACACCCTCAGAGAGGTCAGAGGTCAGACAGCTGCGTAATAACATTACAACTAATGGATTCTCATCTGTTTATTCATAGAGGTTCCCGTTCCCATTCTGTGTGTGTGTGTGTGTGTGTGTGTGTGTGTGAGGCTGTAAGTGCATGCAGGGAAAAAAAAGGGCCCTTTTTCACTGGTTTCATGTTGCATCTCGAGGGACCCTGTGGTGACTCTACCCAGAGTGCTTTGCTGCACAGACGAATCTGTGTGAGAAGTGAGACGATCGTTTTATTACATTACAGTCAGACAGTCCGAGGCCCGGCTGTAGGCCAGCGCCAGGACGCCAGCGACCGCGCCAGGACGCTCGCTAATGCACCAGCAGCTACCTCTGTGTGTGTGTGTGTGTGTGTGTGTCACCGCCACCGGACTCCATGTGCCTCCGCCCAGCGGCTGGTGACTGTCATCAGCCGGTCATCATGGGAACTGTGGTGCAGATAGAGGTGCACGGACAGGCTGCTCCCGACAGCCGGCCAATCATCTCTGCTGAAAACGGCTCCCTCGATGACATCACCACGCCCCAACATTTTAGGAGCTGCCTTTTATATATATAACTGCAGCTCCTAATAACTGGG
>NC_024325.1:15355908-15357622 GCF_000523025.1 Cynoglossus semilaevis
TGCCTGTTGCTGCCTGTTGCTGCCTGTTGCTGCCTGGTGCTGCCTGTTGGTGCCCGTTTCTGCCTGTTGTTGCCTGTTGCTGCCTGTTTTTGCCTGTTGTTGCCTGGTTTTTCCAGGTGTGAACTGTGAGACTCCGACACCTTCACACCTTCACCTTCGCTCTCTGGTCACATGATTGTGTTTTCCTCCATTTTTGGCTCTTGACACCTAAGAGTGAAGCAGTGCATGCTGGTCACGAGCTCCTTCACCGAGGAGACAAATGACTAATAATAATTATTATTATTATTAACGAGTTTTGAAGTGAGTGAAAATCAACAGGACATGATATGACAAGATTTTTTTTTTTTTCCTTTTTCACTCACATTCTTGTTAATTATCTCATGGATTCTTACAATTATCTCATATCACATGGTGGGGGTTCTGACCCCCCCCATCTGGAAATCACTGGCTTAGAAAAAATCATGTCAATTCATTAGAGAAGGTGTCTGAAGAAACAGTTTGACCTAAAATTAGAATAGGTTAAAAAATCAAGTCAAAATATCGCCATAAAAATTAAATAAAAAATCAGATCTTGATTCTCCTAATTTATAAATATGTTTGTATTTAATATATACAGTATATTACATATGTATTAGTAATGAAGTCATAAATTAACTTGAAGTTCAAATTGTTTAAAATGTCTTGTCCTATACTTCAGGAAATGACAAAAACAGGAAGTAGCTCCAAGATTACATTTTAAATTAGAATTAGTCTAAAATTATTTTTTAAAATTATTTTTCTCTAAAATGAAAAAAGTTAGCCTGATAAACTCCCTTAGTTTAGTCGCTAATATTCTCTGCCAGCGTAGCTGGATGTTAGCAAAGACAGAAAAAACCAACAGTTAATGATGAAAACAAAGTCAGTTACACAAAAAAATCCATCCAATAAAATAAAACCAAAAAGAAAGCAACTACAGCTAACGGTTACTTTAGGAAAGTTAGCCAAACGAAAGCTAACAAAGAAGACAAACCTTAAAAAGAAGTTCGCAGAGAAACGGCTGCGATAAAACAGAAGAGAAATGCACAGATTAAAGACGTTTGATGCTGTTTGCCGAAGGGTTTGTTGTAAAAATATCTCCCATGTGCCTCAGGGAGTGACCTGTTTCCCCGCGCTAATTACCGTCGGCTCACGGAGGCAGGTGAGCAGCCGTGATTGGACGCTGACACGTTGTCGGAGGGCCGTTAGGAATTTAGAAAACTGGCCTTCGCTCCTCATCACCTCATTGGTCCACTATTTTTACACATTGACTGTTCCCAGATCTGTTTCCATGAGCGTCGGTGTTGTGGCGTGGCCTCGGAGAAACGGGGTCAGCGTTTATTTAAAGACCCGTGTCAGTCTAACGAGCTGACGTTCATTACCAGCCCCTCTCCTCACTCCTCTGATTCAGATGGCAGGTAAACCCGCGAGGCCCCTTCCTGGTACCCAGGGGGAGGGAGGGAGGAGGGTGTGTGTGTGTGTGTGTGTGTTTGTGACGCTGCGGTGTCGGCACCGGTGTGTCCAGGCCGTAATCGGCTCGTAAACTCCATCAGGCCGTGTTTTCTCTGGAAGACTCTGCGTGGACGGAGAGGAAGGAGGAAGGAGGCAGTAAAAAATCTGGTCAGCTCTGCGTCCATCAGGGGGGGAGGCAGAGGAATTGGGAGAGAGGGACACAGCGAGGGAGGGGGAGCGGAGGCGG
>NC_024325.1:15358049-15361325 GCF_000523025.1 Cynoglossus semilaevis
ATTAATTTTTGAACCAAAACCACAGGGGAAAAAAAATCCAAACCTAGGAATAAAAAAATTCAAGATTGTTGTTTAACATGTAATTTTTTTTTTTTTTAGGAAAATTCCAAGACATTATTTACTGTTCAGTTAGAGTTGAGATTTAAAATTGATTTGATGAAGAGAAATATTTCTGTCAGTCACAGGAGAACACATTCACACTAACATTCACACCTCAAATGTGAAATCCAGGAAGTCAGTAATGATCCCTCACACACACTCACACACTCACTCACACACACCTGGTCTGTGTCGATCCACAGCGGGACATGTTGCTGTTCCGCCGTCGCCGACGCGGTGCAGCTGTGTGTTCCGTGGCTGCAGTTTCACACACGGACTCCTGTCCTTGTTGAAGGACCAGTTGTAACTGGAGCCGGTGATGAAGACTTTCAGAGCTTCCTGTTCTGTCGACGGTTCAAACACTTGTCTTTCACACGGAAACCCAAACAACAGAGTAGTTTCTCTTCACATCTCTATCAGAAGTCACAAAAAGCTACAGCTCTCGATACCGAATATCCACAAATATAACGCTAAAAAAAAAAGAAACGAAAATGGAAAAAGAATAGAAAGAGACCGCGACAATGTAACAATGTAAATGTTATAAAATATACGTATAGTTTCTATTTTTTAGTCCCTTATTCTTCCAACAATGTGGAAAAGATTAAGTCGTAGCACAGCTAACGCAGCTAACATGCTACGTGCTAAGTACCTGCAGTCATGTGCTTTTCTAATTTTCTAGTCCATTTTCCTTATTTCTTGGGAAAGTAAAAGTACCAGGGCACCACTAAAAGCTAATCTCACATGCTATATGCTAGCGTGCTAATAACATGCTACATGCTAGGTGCCTCCAATGATGTTTGTTTCTTATTTCTAGTAAAAAAATCTTATTTTTGTGAAGGAAAAAAGTTTACAGTATTAAATCTATGTACAAGTTGTGGAAAAAGGGTTTTCAAATGAGCACTTACTGCCACCTACTGGTCTGGGGGAAAGAAAGCTACAAGATTGTGATTTCATTATGTTCCTTGTTTTTTTTTTTCTGCTGGCAGACGTTGACTTTTAAAAGAGAGCAATTAAAGAATAACGACGTGATTTTGTAAAAAAAAGAACGTGACGATTCCACACATCGACCGTCGTCACAGATAAATCCACTCATTATTGAAGTTTGCGATAAACATTCACAAATGTTGACGTTTCAGCGACGCTATCAAAGCCAAGCGCCTTCGTCAAACGCCGTGTGAAAAGCAATTAAGTCGTTAATGAAATCCAACTCTCACATCTCTGCCAACTTTCCCTCAGCATCTCCTGGAAACATATATGTTCACACACACACACACACACACACACACACGCACACGCTCCCTGGTGAGATCTCAGCGTCAGTGTTTGATTCTGTAAAGATTGTCAGGATGAGTCATTTGAAGCAGAAAACCCAGGGGCCTCATTTTCGTGTCTCATCTTTAAGAAGTGAGAGCTGCTTACACGTGTTGAATAAGGTGTGTGTGTGTTTGTTTCTGACACTCCCTGTAAGTGTGTGTGTGTGTGTGTTTAGAATAAAGAGAAATCCGTATAGAATTTGATGTAGGGCAGAGTGGTAATGTACGTGGAACACAGCGGCAGTGAGAGGTGAGGGCGTCGACAGAGGGAGGCAGAGAAAAGGGAAAATGTTGTGGCTGAAGAATGAGACGTCGATGTCGGGGGAGAAACTGCAGCCGTGAATCACAGCTGTGTTCAAGTGTGATTTTACAGAAGAAAAGAAGAAGAAAAAAATCCTGTGTGATATAAATGTTTGGTTCAGCCAATGTGGAAAATCAATCTTTTAAATATATATATATTTATTATTATTATCTATTTCTTAAAGTTAAATACGTTTTAGCTTCAGATGCTTTGATTGTTTTGTTTTTTTTTTTTTAATTTTTTAATCTCAGAAACAACACATTTTTAGGCTTTTTAAATCAACTTCAATATCTCTTTTGGTCGTCTTTACTTTTTGCCATGTTTAGGCAAACCTTTAGCTATAGCTATGTTAGCTTTTAACTGTTTCTCCTTTTAAACATTTTGACTAAATTTTTAGCTGAATTTATTCTAGTAAATTCTCATCTATGTTTTCATCTTTTCTCCGTCCAAGCCAGTGTTGTTGTTGTTGTTTTTCATCTTGGCTAACCTTTATCAATTTAGCTTTTTAGCTAGTTATCGTTTGCCTTTTATTGCTAACTTTGGTATAATTGTTTATCATTTGTTCTTTTGAACTTTGAACTCCTTTTCTGTCTCTGTAACGTTTTGCAAACTCTCACCTCTCTTTAGCTCGTTCTACGCTAACTGTATTGGCTAACTGTTTTGGCTAACTGTTTTGGCTAACCTCTCTTTAGCTCGTTCTACGCTAACTGTTTTGGCTAACTGTATTGGCTAACTGTTTTCATGCTGACATTTTTGCTTCTCCGGTTGTTCCTTAATTAAATAGTAATAGCTTCAAACTCATTTTTTTAATAAAATGTGATTTTATTATTGATTTTATTATTGATTTTTTTATTGATTTTATTATTGATTTTATTATTGCTACATTGACTGTAAATGTATGTAGGTTCATAGAGAAACGCTACATTAATGCACATCTACACTGGACTTGTGGCACCGCGTGACCATGACGACACACAAACAACAGACACACAAACAACAGACACACCAACAACAGACACACAAACAACAGACACACCAACAACAGACGGCGTGAGCAGCACATACTGCAGTCATTTACTGTGTTGTTTTAACCTCAGCTTAACTGAGCACATTAACCACACACACACACACACACACACACACACACACAACAAGAGCGCAGTGAAACAATGCTGCTGCCACCCACGAGTCAGGTGTGTGTCGGTGTGTGTACATGTACATGTACGCGTGTGTGTGTGTGTGTGTGTTTAGGAAGATATTAGACAAATTCAGCCATTACAGCAGCACTTTTGTAAACTGACTTCCCTAATGAAGATTTAAGGACTCATTGCAGCTGTACGGTCTAGACATATCTGTGTGTGTGTGTTAGTGTGTGTGAGTGTGTGTGTGTGTGTGTGTGTGAACATGTGTTACAGTGCCGTGCATTTCTGTCTGTTAGTGCGCAGCTCTAATTGAGCAGCAGTTGTGTGTAATGGCTGTGATGTTTATCAGGGTGGTGGGGTCAGCTATGCTAACCCTCTGGGTTGCCAGGTTTGGTCTGGGGGGGGGGGGGGGCGGGCGCGC
>NC_024325.1:15361438-15364433 GCF_000523025.1 Cynoglossus semilaevis
GGTTCTGTTTCCTGCCTGGTTCCCACACGGCTGAAAGTCCATCATTTGTCATGTGTGTTCAGGACGGAGGGAGGAGGTTTCACTTCACTGGTTTTACTGGAGGATTCCGACGCATTTGTGGATTAAATTTAGGAATTTAATGGAATTGTTAACCTGGAGGTTTCCACAGCTTAGGAAAAAAAAAAAAAAAAAAAAAAACAGGCTTCAACTGGTCATCAGCCCGAATTCCTGACGCAGATAACGCCTCACTGTTGATCTAATTATATACAACTGATAATTAGATAATGAAAAAAAACAGTGATTTTTTTATTTTGCATTGAAGTGGAATAAAACAATGAAACATTTGTCTATAAAATCTGTGACGTTTGTAACGCTAGCTTTTCAGAAAAATAATAGAAATTAGCCCAGACTCTGACCAACTATTGGTCGGTGGAAACGATTGCGTGACACGTAATAATAATTAACTCAGGGAGTTTCTGTGTCGTGGATCAAGGCCTTTGTGTTTCTTTGTCTCGTTTTTGGTCAGTGATAAAAAAAAACTGTTGGGTCATGAGGGGATTTGGTTTAATTAGCTTTGGTTTGTGGGGGTTTAAAAAAAAAAAGAAAAAAGTCTGATAAGAATGAAATCACTGAACGTCCGTGTGTCTGTTCAAACGCCGGCTGCTGAGGTTTTTTTTTTTTTTTTTTTTCAGCTGGTTTTTCACAGCTGACAGGTCGATCAGATTCATACATCACACTGTACTGGACATCATCAGACCAAGTGACCTCTGACTGACCTCTGACTGACCTCTGGCTGACCTCTGACTGACCTCTCACCGACACTCGACTGTAAACACCGGCTTAAACACAGGGGTCTAATGGTTTCCATAATGTGCTCATCAGTCTGTGGCCTGGAGGGGGCAGAGCGTGACGACGGGGGGGGGGGGGCCGGGGGTTGGTGGGAGCGTGTGTGTGTCACTGTTCCCGGGGACGGATATGTTGATTTGGAAATCTGTCTACGAACATGCAAATGTATGCAAATGCCACGTGTGTGTGTGTGTGTGTGTTATTGAGTGAGCAGACGGGGCAGCTGCGGAGGTCTATTCACGGAGCAGCCACCCTGATGTCTCTCTCTCTCTCTCTCTCTCTCCGCCGTCCCTCCATCAACCCGACTTATTTCTGTCACTTCTGCCGTCGTCGTGGCCCTAAAACCTCAGTCACAACACCATCATCGGGGGGGAGGTGACGGAGACGGACCACCATCTCCACATCTCCATCTCCGTGTCCCTCGTCTCCACAAAACTAATGCGAGTTCACCTGCAAATACTCTCCCCCAAAAATGGTGGTCTTGGCCACCGCTGAGCAGTTGGACCCGGCTCTAAATTGATATTCAGCACATGTGAGCAAATATTTGAGTATTTTCGCGTCAGGAGAGATTCCTGACCAAGACGGCCCTGATATTTATTTACTCACGGCTGTTTCTGGCTCAGATCAACTCCTGTGGGTAATATCCTTGTTTGATTAATCCAGATTTATTTGCTAACTACGTGTCCGACTGGTGTTTAATGCCGCCCCCTACTGGAAACAATGTGTTAAAGATCAGATCATTTGGAGGTTTTTTTCTCAATAAAACCAGGAGTAGATTTTTCATCTGATTCATTGATTAAAACCAGGAGTAGATTTTTCATCTGAATCAGGAAAGTGTCATTGACGTGGACTAGTAACAGAGAGAGGGTGATTTTTTTTTTTTTTTTTCTAACACAATGTCAGATTATTTTCGGGGAGGAGTGTAGCTGTGACGGTTGTTGTTTGCGTGTTGTCGCTGCTGCTGGAACCTGCCAGAAGTCGTGGCCGTGAAACTCAGGGTAAAGTTTCCAAGTGTCAAAGATTCTAATTTTCTAATTTTCGCCTCCCACTCATATTAATTTGCTCCTTTGTTAAATCCAAAGTAACGACAAGCGCAGCCTTCAAATCCATTAACTATTCCATTGTTATTCCTGTGCGGTGATAAATTTGAATTTGATTAAAAACTAAAAAAAAAAAAAAAAAAAAAAAACCTATTTACTAATCAGTGGACTGAAACAGGAGATAATCCTCAGGTCCCATTATGGTTCCACCTCACATCAGTTCACAGCAACATCAGAAACGACTGCTCAGATCTCACTTCCTAACACACACACACACACACACACACACACACACTCCAAAAGCACAGTCTTCCCTCTTGACTAGCCTCCAGTATTTTATCCTAAACACGGAATCCTGACGCGGCGCCAAACTTGCAGAAGCGCAGCTCCCTCCATCTGTCGTCCCGCGCTGCGTTTTGATGGTCCTCCGGGGAAATTTGCCCTTGAATACTGACAAGAGAGTGGCTTCTCTGCATGGTATCTCGCCGCCATTAACCAGCGATGGTTTATGACCAAACTGGGCCCACGTCCGTTGTAGCGGTTACAGCTGGTTGCATCAGGAATCTGTCCCTAAACACGACGTGGAACTGGGGACTATTTATAGACGACGACTCCTGACTCTCTGTGTCTCTGTCTCTACCATCTAGTTATCAATAAGGACCGTGGCCTGGAGACAGTCAAACCCAGTGGAGGGGAGATGTACGTGACCCCTGACCCCCGACCCCCGACCCCTGACCTCAGAAGACGTTCCATCCAACGATCCAGCTCCGTCTTCTACCTGTAAGTGACTTCACTTCGCACTAATGCTCAGTTATTTACCCCAAAATGGTGTAGTAGGATGTAAAGAGCAACATTTTGATTTGGTGACATCATCGCTTTGTAGATGACATCATCACACGCCAAATATGGACTTATTATATTAGTGAAGCGCAGCATAGCATCACTGTCTTCTTTTAGTTTAACAACAGATCTGTCTAACGACCATCCATCCATCCACCCATCCACCCATCCATTCATCCATCCATCCATCATCCATCCATCCATCACATATCCATCCATCCATCCATGTATTTACTGTATCTATTCATCCACCCATTCATCCATCCATC
>NC_024325.1:15365450-15366043 GCF_000523025.1 Cynoglossus semilaevis
ACAGCGTGCAGCGCAGCTCCGGCTGCTAACTGACAGCTACAGACTTCCTCTTGTTAACATTCTTCCAAACTTATGAATATGTATGGCAGTGGATGGAATCCACCACAGGCTGACCACAGACACACACACACACACACACACACACACACACACACACACCTGAACACAGGCGTTTATCAATGCTCTTCTGTGGCTCTTTAAAAAAAAAACCCCCAGAAAATGAAGTTTAACCAGAGTTGTTAAATAAACGCAGCAGGTTTTTCAGCGACTGCTGATAGAAAAATGAACTGTTTCATGTCTTCAACTGATGAGGTGGATTTTCTTTTTCTTTTTTTTTTTTTTGGAACAGCAGCCACTTTATACAGAGAAACAAAATCCATTCTTTTTAACCACTAAACCAAAGGTTGACTCTCTCCAATACTAAGGCATGGATTTTTGTCTTGACCTTTTTTTAACATGTAAATTTTGCGGGTCGTGGACCACAGAAAGAGTCAACTAGATGCTGCCGGCTGTACCTCACCTCTAGGGGTGGGAGGGTGGGGGGGGGCAGGGGTCGGGGGGGAAGGGCCGCCCGGGCAACAGGCCAACGGGAG
>NC_024325.1:15366692-15375155 GCF_000523025.1 Cynoglossus semilaevis
TTCTTCTTCTTCTTCTTCTTCTTCTTCTTCTTCTTCTTCTTCTTCTTCTTCTTCTTCTTCTTCTTCTTCTTCTTCTTCTTCTTCTTCCTCTTCTTCTTCTTCTTCTCGACTCTTGTTGTGAAAGCAGTTGGGTCCAGGAGACAGAAGCAGGGTGAGAAGAAAAGAAAAAAAGGTCGGAAACACCTCTGACATGTCAACGCACTCAGAGCTGAGGTGAGTAACCACCGTCTCTGTCGCCACGGTGATTAGTAGCATCCTCACTTCACACACACACACACAGAGACACACACACACACACACGCTGGTGTCTGTGTTTTCTTAACACTTCCATGAAGCAGACACACACACCTAACCACTATATCGTCGTCGTCGTCGTCGTCATCATCGTCATCATCATCATCATCATCTTCATCATCATCATCATCATCATCGTCGTTTCTCCCAGGAGACGGTGGACGTGACAGTTAGCGATGCTAATGTTGCCCCACGTGAACACGTCCTCGTTTCCATCAAATCTGTGTTTGTTTTCATTAGCGTTTGCTGCAGCAGCTTCATCACGTTTGTTCTAAACCAACACCAACGTGTGTGTGTGTGTGTGTGTGTGTGTGTGTGTGTGTGTGTGTGTGTGTGAGTGAGAGAGAACCTGCATTTTTGGTCGTCATCGTTGTTGTCGTTGTTGCTGCACACTTGTTAGCCGAGTGTGTTAGCTGATTGTGTGTGTATTGGTTTGAGTCGGTGTGTGTGTCGGTGTGTGTGTGGGTGTGTGTGGGTGTGTGTGTCAGTGTGTGTGACGCTCTGATGAGATCGACTCCACTGACAGCCCTGAGTCGTTCAATGACAGCGTGAGACTTCTGTCACTTTTCAAACACGTTTCTTCCAAGTGTGAGTTTGAACTGTACGTTTGAACCAGTGTGTGTACACACACACACACACACGTGTGTGGGTTTTTGCATGTGTGTGTGTGTGTGTGTGTGTGTGTGAACAGTGTCATTTATTTGTCATGTGACAAATAAGACGGAGAATCTTTCATCCTTCTTCTTTCTCATCTCATCATCGTTTTTCAGAACGTAGTTGTGTTTTTGTACGTGCAAACACACACACACGCACACACACACACACACACACACGCTGGTTTGTTTGTCTCAAATCAGCCCATAATTATGTTTCTTGTTTATACTTTGTCTGGTAACAGAGCTCAACAAAGTGTTGAATCCTGTTTTGTTTTTGCAGAACAGAAATAGTTTTGTCTTTGTCTGTAATGATGCTGCACGTCACTGTCACAGCAGCAGCAGCAGCAGCAGCAGCAGTAGTGTTAGCAGCAGTGTTAGCAGCAGCAGCAGTGTTAGCAGCAGCAGTGTTAGCAGCACCAACACCAACTAACACCCAGGTTATTAGAGGTGCTTAAAATCCTTTAAAAGTGCTTGGAATTTGCGACCTTTTTTTCTTCTACCAAAGAATTTCAAACTGAACTTTTTCCAGTTTTTAAAGAGCGAAATAAATCCTGGAGTTTTACTGAGAGGAAAAAAAAAGCTCTGCTCCTGTGTGACCTTGAGCTGACCTCTGATGTCATTCAGCAAATGATGCCAAAGTTAGTGACGTGTTCACTCCTGAAACGAGACAAACAGCTGAATGTTAGTTAAACAACAGCCAAAAATGTCATAAAAACACCGTAAAAAAAAACACCGTAAGGCTACGAACAGCCATAAAGTCGAACAACGACATTTGACTAAAAATAAGTTACAATTTATGTTTTCTGAAAGATTAGCAATTATTGCTATTATTATTTTTATTCCTACTTTCCAACAAGTAATTCTCTTGTTATTCTTGAAAGTTTTGGAAAAGACGTTAAAAATCAATGAAACATCAGCGTTTGAACAAAAAAAACAAATACTTCATAAAAATAGATTTATTAAATTATTAAAAACAAACTGAATCTTTATAAACATGTCTACATTTAAATAAAAATTAAAGATCATCTTTTGTAGATCTCAACTATCGTAATGTTATCATCAAAATTCTGGCTTTTTTATATAACAATTTATATATTATTTATTATTATTATAACCATTGATTTTGCTGGAAAAAAAAATCAGAAAATATTATTTTTATTTCTGTTTTTGTTCCTGATCAAATCGATCGCTGCAGTGGTGGTGTTTTTTTTTTTTTTTTTTTTTTTTTTTACAAACAGGGCAGAAAATAAATGTATTTCTAATTTAGTTTGAAATGTTCATAGTCTTTGACTTTATCCACATTTATTTTCACAGATATTTAAGTCCAACTCTAATAAGAGCGATTTTACAAATTAAAAAAAATGAGAGCAGAAATGACCGAAGATAAGAAAAACAAGTTCTCGTTTTTTGTTTTTTTTTTGTTTTTTGTGGGTTTTTTTGCTTCTTTTTTTCCCCCTTTTCTCTTCTTCCTTCCAACACGGGAGAACGTCGATGATGAGATAATGCCTTGGGCAGAGCCATACTGCCCCCTGTTGTTTAGGAAAGATCATGACACCGCAGCATGAGCTCCAACGAAAAAGAAAAAAAAAAATTTTGTCAGGGTCTCATTTCACAATATTGTAACCATTTCAGCTCAGATGAGCCAACGCTGTGTAAGAGTAAATGGTGAGAACATTAGAATAAATCAACTACAGGCTTCAAATTGCACAAATTATATCAACTGGACAAAAATGTTCTATTGTTCCCATCAGTGTGTTTGAACGTGATCCATCAAAGTTTCACAGAATCTTTCAAGTCTTTGTCTGAATTGACATTTTTACACTGAGCTGTGGGTTCTGTTACAAATTATACATCTATAAACTTAAAGTTAAAGTTAAAAATGCTAACTTTTAGCATAAAACATAAAGACACATAGATGATACAAACTCGATGATCCACCTTTATAAAAAATATTTTAGTCACGACACGGGCTGACAAATAGTTATTGAAAAAAAAAAAACATTATCAAAGCCATCAGATACTTGTGGGAATCAAACTGACAACCTTGTTGTTGTAAGGCAAAAGCGTTAAACCCTTGTTCCACTGTGTGGCCCCAGCACTGTCATAATGCAGTTATTTCTAAGAATGTTTTTTTTTTAAATTCTTTGTAGTTTGAAAATGTAACTCACGAAGGAATCGACCTAAAAGTTAAAGACGGTTTGGAGAGGTCAGAGGTCAGAGGTCAACGGTCACTCAGTTCAGTGTAGAGGATGATTCATCGTTTCCTTTGAGTAGAAATATAAGGTTCCATAGGAAGTAACGTTTTCATGCAGGTCAACGTGTGAACTATTTTTACACTCCTTGTGAGTACATGTAACACCGTCGGGTTCTAGTACTATTGTGAGTTCTAGTACTATTGTGAGTTCTAGTACTGTTAGTACCTTCTGTCCTCGCTGACATCGGTTCCATCTGAAGCTTCAGAAATTGTTATATAAATGTATTTTCATTGCCCACAGACATTTTTCCTTTAAAATTTAAAGCTCTTTGACCCCAATTTTGTTCAAGTTACTTTTCCTTTTTTTTTCCCTCTGTGTTTCATTTACAAACTTGGCCGTGCAGCCAACTTCCTCCCAGAGCGCTGAAGAAACCTTGAGGGGGAGAGAGAGAGGAGGAGGGGGGTGGGGGGAGAGGAGGAAAGATGGATGAACTTCATGGAGAAGGAGATAAGTGCAGATGAAAAAAAAAATAACAACAACAAAAAAGAAAAACCCACAGTGTTTGACAGATGAGCCGCAGAAACAGAGGTGCAAATGGAGACGGTGATGACTCGCAGAAAGAAAGATGGAGGGCAGAGGGGGGAGGATGGGTGAGGAGATGAGAGGCTGGCAGTGAAACTGAGGGAGAGGTTGAAGGAAGGAGGTGGAGAAGCAGAGGAAAAGTTCATCTCTCTCTCTCTCTCTCTCTCTCTCTCCCTCTCTCTCCTTTGGACTCCTGACAACGCAGTAGGAGTCAGACTTTACCATCTGTCTGTGGGAGAGAGGGGAGACAACGGAGCCTCACCTTCTCCTCTCACTCCTCATCCTCATCCTCCCCTTGAAGGAGAAGTGGTGAAAACCGCAGACACGGGCTGAGTTTTTAATCGGGAATCCAAATTAATCTTGGACTCCAAAACTTAAGATTCAAAGAACCAGAAAAACAAATCCTAAATCGATTCTATGATTGTTTAAAAAAAAGAAATAATTTCGTAACAAATGTCCTTGAGTTCTGAGAACAAACCCCAGTATCTGGAGTTATTTTTAAAAGCAAGATTTCTTTAAAGGTATAATTCTCATTTTTTTTTTTTTATTCAAATGATAAATGGATTAATGGAATTCCTGAATTCAAAATCAGACAGAAACAACGTTCCTTTGGGGAAAAGAGTCCGAACTCAGAGTGTGGTCCAAGAATGCTGCGTAGAAAAGGCAGAATTCTGAGGTAAACACACACAAAAAAAATGTATAAAATACTGAGAGAATCAGGAATCTGGCTTTAATTTGAAAAAAAAAAAAAAACCCTCCCATGTGTCCTTAATCCTGGCCTCTTCCTCTCCTTCTCATCTTCACCCTGACAGTGTGTGAGTGAAAGAAAACCAGACAGAGACGATTGACGGACAGGATGCTAATATACGCTAATATGCTAATCTTCTGTGTGTGTGTGTGTGTGTGTGTGTTAGCCCCTGGGTAATAAAACAATACAAAGAGAGCTTTAGGCCTGCTGGGCCCACAGCAGCACTTGAATACAAAATCAGCCTGAAGAGATCACTGGGGGGAAAAGTGTGTGTGAGTGTGTGTGTGTGTCTGTGTGTGTGTGTGTAGAGCCTTGGTTTTCCAGTATAGTGTCCGTTGTTCAGTACTTTTCAGTTTCTAAAAGTAAGAGAACGACTTTACAACAGCTCCAGTCACAGACGGATGAAGTTCTGAAAAAGAAAAACGAAAAAAGAAAGTCAGATAGGATTGAAGATGATGATGATGATGATGATGATGATGATGATGATGATGATGACGATGAAGATGATGATGGAGGGCGTGAAATCAAACAGTCAAACACAGTGACCTATAAAAAGATCTGCACCGGGGAACGAGTTGCACAGTTGAAATGCTATTTCTACCAGTTTCACTTCTCTATGGGTACACTGACACACACACACACACACTGACACACACACGTGTCCACAGTCCTCAGTGGTTCATGTGCTAAACTTCATAAACCCTTACATCAGGTCAGATTCACACACGTTTCAGATCATTTTTTTTTATTCTCGTTAGCTTTAGCCTCTGTTTTCCTTGTTTAAACTTTAACTGTTTTTCCTTGTGATTATTTGGCTACCTGTTAGCAACACGGGAAGCTAAATCTTAATGATCCTCGGTAAAAATTAATTAATTATAAAAAGCAATTTAGCTTTGTTCGTTTGTTTGTTTTGACCTTTCGGTCGTAGCTCATAACCGTGCTAGCTCTTATCCCCCAGATGTTAGCTTTCTTAATTGTTGACTCGTGAGCGATAAATCATGAATAAAAATATATATTTTTGTTAGCGGTTTGTACAATACCTGTGGCTAACTAAGCATAATGTTTCTATTGAGCTTTTTTTTTTTTTTTAAGAAAACGATTAGCTGCCAAAAAATGTTCCCGTATCCTTTTAAACCGCTAAAGTCATGTTGATTTGAAGCTAGCTAGAGCGCTCTATTGGGTAAATTCTTCCTGTTCTAATTGCTCAGTTTTAGCAGCTAGCCTTCAGTTTCACTGTGGCAGTTGTAGCTAACTGTGGGCTGCTCTGTGTTTAGCCTCACAGTTGACCTGAGGTGTTTCACCTTAATGGACCATACACACAATTACTGCTGATTAATCTGATACTTAACACTTTGACCCCAATCAGGGGAATCACACACTCTCTCACACACTCACACACACACTCACACACACTCCACTTAATATTCCGACCCTTTTCTGGTATCACTGGCTTCTCAGGTACAGAGTGTGGTGTAACAGAGCTGCAGGTCAGCCCCGCTGAGACCACAGAGAGAGAGAGGGAGACAGAGAGAGAGAGAGAGAGAGGGAGAGAGAGAGAGAGAGGCAGAGAGAGAGGGAGAGAGAGAGAGAGAGAGGGAGAGAGAGAGAGAGAGGGAGGGAGAGGCAGCCGTTCCCTCAGGGATGACCATCCGGTCCACATCCTCTGGGAACCTGGAGATTTCAGGAGTGGCACTAGAACGGGGCAGTAGTGGAGCTGAGGGCCCCCACCCCCGGCGTGGGGGGGGGGGGGGGGAGGGAGTTTGGGGGGGGGGGGGGGAGAGGGGGGGGGGGGGGGTTCAGATCATTTAGGAGAGCTGGGGGCCAAAATGGAAAAGTGTAATGGAGACGGATAATGTCCTGAGTGAAGAGGAGCCACTGATGCCACTCAAGTCCTAAAAGTACCTCTGTGGTAATACTGCCAACTACTGTGTAGTACTTGTCATGGTACTTTTCAGTGAGGACATGAGATAAAAGACGGAGTAACAGGCAGAGTAACAGACGGAGTAACAGAGAGAGTAACAGGTGGAGTAACAGACGGAGTAACAGACGGAGTAACAGGCGGAGTAACAGATGGAGTTACAGACAGAGTAACAGGCGGAGTAACAGACGGAGTAACAGAGAGAGTAACAGACGAAGTAACAGAGAGAGTAACAGACGAAGTAACAGATGGAGTAACAGGCGGAGTTACAGACAGAGTAACAGGCGGAGTAACAGGCAGAGTAACAGGCGGAGTAACAGACGAAGTAACAGGCGGTAACAGACGGAGTAACAGAGAGAGTAACAGATGGAGTAACAGACAGAGTAACAGACAAAGTAACAGAGAGAGTAACAGATGAAATAACAGACGGAGTAACAGGCACAGTAACAGAGAGAGTAACAGGCAGAGTAACAGACGGAGTAACAGAGAGAGTAACAGATGAAATAACAGACGGAGTAACAGGCACAGTAACAGAGAGAGTAACAGGCAGAGTAACAGACGGAGTAACAGAGAGAGTAACAGATGAAATAACAGACGGAGTAACAGGCACAGTAACAGAGAGAGTAACAGACAGAGTAACAGGCGGAGTTTTGGGGGGTTGTGTTTGAAATTTTTATTTGGGATTAAAATTTGAAAATAAAGGTCAGATTAGAACTCAGGATTAGGGTTATTTGGGATTAAAATTTGAAAATTAAAGTCAGATTAGAACTCAGGATTAGGATTAGGGTTATAAGATTGAAATGGTCCAGATTAGATTAAGGGAGTCGTGTGTGTGTGTGAAGTGCTCACAGAACCTTGTTTGTGTGTGTGTGTGTGTGTGTGTGTGTGTGTGTGGCCACTAATGAGATGTTGACTCCACAGTGACTGTGCTTCATTGTTTGTCCCACTTATTTATTTATGAGCACTTGAAGTGTGAGTTCAGGGAAAAGTTCAGACAAACTGAGCGAGCGAGAGAGCGAGCAAGGCACAGACACAGAGAGAGAGAGAGAGAGAGAGAGAGAGAGCTGATCACATCAATATGTTAAATTAACACAGGATTCTCTCTTTAATGTTACTTTTATCTGAGAAACAACCAGAGACTGTGGCTGTTTATCAGACCGAGGATGGATGTGTGCACGACTCCATCCATCCATCCATCCATCCATCCATCCATCCATCCAACTCCACACACTCTTCTCAGATCTTCTTGCTAAAAATTAATTCTCTCCCTCTCTCCCTCTCTCTCTCTCTCTTTCGTCTCATGCTAATCTGTTCCCTGTTGGTCCAGGTTATGCTGATGAGACGCAAATACAGATGAGCCTGATGAATAATAATGAGGCTACACACACACACACACACACCCACCTGATCAACCTGGGAATGCCCTGTGGTTTACCTGTCTGTCTGTCAATCAAACGTGTGACGTCTGTTGTAGTGGATTAGCGTGTGTGTGTCACAGCCAGCGCCTGTTTCTTTCTCCGTCTCCCGTACATTAATATTAAACCTGGAATCGAGCGTCTTTGTTGCTTTGACTTTGACTTCAACCTGCGTCGCTGCTGTTTCTGAATCTTCAGCGAAACAAACACGTCATCACGTCTTTTCAACTCTGTCGTCTCTCTGTACTTCTTTTAAGAGGAACCTAATGTACCAGACAAAAAAAGAAACACAAGTTAATAACAAAGATAAGTGATAAATAAATCAGCCTGAATCAATATTTGTTTAAAACATTTTGAACAGGAACAAAAAAAAAAAGTTTCAAACGTCAGCTTTGTCTTTACGACTGTAGCCGTGAGGCCGCGCTGCAGTTGACAGATGTACATCTAAACTGGACTATTAGTCTGTTTGTTTAAGGAACCGTTGGCTCTGGAGGCCAATAATGTGTTTTCACTGTAAACACTTCTTCTCTTCCTGAATAACTGTGAGGGGGGGGGAATTCCCCTCCGTCCCCCCGGTCCACCGATGGTTTCCTGAAAAAAAAAAAAAAAAAAAAAATCAACCAGGCTTGGCTCTAATTACATTCCCAGACCCAAA
>NC_024325.1:15375166-15380272 GCF_000523025.1 Cynoglossus semilaevis
GCTCACAGGTTTGACACAATCATTTGTCACAATTTTTTTTCCGTGTTCAGAACCCGAGTTCACACGCTCCACTGGAGCGCCATCGTTGACTTTTCACGTTAAAATCAAGGGTTGGAAGTTTTTTTTAGGAAGTTTGATTTTTCTGCTTCACCTTTTTGTGCTAATTTTTTTAAATAGAAATATTTCTTTATACTGTAAAACCCATAAATATGTAACTGTACTGCAGTAAATAATATCTGAGAATATACATGAATTATTCTTTTATGAAAAGATTTACTTTAAATTATTTGTCCTAACATTTTTTTTTTCTTCTTCTGTGCGTTTAAAAAGAGATTCCCTGTGCTGCTCTGCTGCCACCTAATGGGTCAGTTTTTCATCGCAAGACCTTTTCCCGCAAGAGACGTCCAGTCAACAGAGGATGGAAAGAGAAACTACAGACAGAGGGCGACGTGGATCCAGATGAACTCCAACACCGTACACCTCTAGTGACTGTGAGTAGACATTCTCCCTTTTTTTGTTGTTTTAAAATGACACATTTCTTGCTTAAACAAGCTAGCATTAACTAGCGGGTTTTGTCGTGTACTTTGAGCCTAATAAATATTTTAATTTTTTTAAACTTTTTCTTAATCTGAGAGTTGATTAAATCATTAACTATAATTGATTTATTGGAGAGAGACAGTTATTTATTTGTCGACGTAGATTTGGTGAAGGGGATTATTTTACGATTATTTATCCATTAACGGGATATTGATATTAGTAACGCTTCTGATCTGCGGATGGCGCTACAGAGGCAGCCAGAGACTCACCGTGAGGTCATTAGGATTCATCTCCTGCATTAACGTGTCAGTAATTTGATGGTAATCCAGTCAGTGACTGCGGCTGCCCTCCAGCTAATTTCACCACCTGTTAGACTCAACTGCGACCCCTCCTGGGTTTTAGTTTGGGCGTAACTCTTTAAAATGCACCATTTGTTCCATTGTTATTCGTTGGCTGCCTGTGTTCGTATGTTCGCACAGTCTTTGTGGAATAAATTTGAACAAAAAACAAAGAAACAACAAGAGAAGGTTCTTAGACACAGCATTTACTACTGATTGCAACCGGAAATTGATCAAACTACGAAAAAACGATATATTTATACTGTATGATATACAGTATAAAGTATTTATATATGTATATACATTATAAATATTATAAATCAACAGTTATATTCTCATTTAAAGGAAAACAAAAGTACCAATACTGTTGCAGCATATTTAAAGACGCTCTCGCCCCCTACTGGCTCCTATGTAACTCTGCAGTTCTTATATGCATTTTTTTTTTTTTTAGAATTCTACTGCAGTGATTAATGAACTTCTGTTCTATTTTCCTCTAAATGCGATCGAATCTTTTATAGAACGACATCAGACTGTGAATGAAAATGATATCAAATGGAGAGTATTTTTCAGTATACTGCAAATGTTAACCATTTTTAAGGAAAGACTTAAAAAGATTTTTTATAGTGTATGGAGTTGGGGGTCACGGGGTCACCAACAGCAGATGGAGCCAAGGACGGGTGGCAGATGTCACATTATTTATATGGATTTGTGTGGTGGTGTCTGTCATTTCTATAAATGTGCTGCAGTAACTGTTGAATGTTGAATTTTTTTTTTTTTTTTTACATGTTATTCTTGAATTCAGGCTCTTCCTCTGCTCACACTCAGCCTGTGCAGCCGGCCATTTGTCGGGCTGTTACTACATGTCACCTCTGTATCCCTCAGCACAGCTGCAGAGGAGGCCGCTTCCTGTGAACCGTCCACATTAGTCTTCCATCTGCGCAGGCGTTTCCTGTCCGTCCTTGAATTCAGGCCTTCACCGCGCGACGTCACCGCACACGTTTTAATGCGTTCTCTTCTCACTGAACCAACTCTAAAAAAAAAAATCCACTACCCATTAGTTCAGCAAATTACTGACAAACGTTCGTGTAATTGTCAACTGAGAGAGGAGAGAAAAAAAAATAAGTGAATAAATTAACCGCCATGAGGGAAAACAACAGCATTGTTTTCAAATGTCCAGAAGCTAAAAATTTCAACTTTACAAGCGCCCGCCATCACTTTCACAGCAGGGAAACCGTGACGCTATCATTCGGCACTTACTGGAGCGGCGGCCGACAATTTTCCAAACCAAACACACGTGTTTCTGTTCAGCGGAGAGAGGGAAGAAGTAACGGCAGAAAAGGTTAGGTCACAGATAGTTTACAATAATATTATTCATGTAAAAGGAAGGTGGAAACGATCCGCCAAAGTGACTTCACTCTATTTACACAACCCTGCCCTGGATACACTGATATGGCCGGCCAATAAAACTCAAGCACCTATAATTGCACGAACTGGATTTTCACAAGGTGAAGGAAAGAAACGCAGCCAAACTCTGACAATTAGCAAAGATTTGAAATAACAACTGCAGGGCCCGAGGCAGAGGAGCCGTAACCAGAGCGAGCTCACAGGAGGAACTCTGTTACGGCTCACAAATCCAGGTGCCAAGTGCTGACAGCTCGGCCTGGTCGTTAGTCAACGCTGACCTGACGAGGAAAATATTAATTAGAACACGGATCATTAAGAAATGTGACAGGGGGAAAAAAAAAACAACTCACAAACATTTATAAATGAATGTAACGAGCCATGTTTTAAAACCAGGAGCCCAGAAAAACTAAGTTCGGACCCAAAGGAAAAGTGAAACCATGAAGACGAGGGAAACGGTTTCTTTGTTTGTTTTGGTGAATGCAGATATGAAATGTACGACGTGAGCTACTTTTTTGGGGGGATGTCCAATAATATTATTGTCCCGATATCAGTATAATTATGTAATATCGGTAAGATCGTTATGTTTTTTTTCCTCTGATAATGAACATCCGATAACACAATGCTTGGGTTTTTGCCAAAATTTGTTTGAATTTTACGTTGGGTCCTGAGATGTTTTACTTAAGTTTCGGGGCCAAACGGCTTCATATATCGCTATCGGTTGATATCGGAATCAGAAATTAAGTGTTTGGACAATATCGGCAAAAAGTTAATATCGCACATCCCTAATATTTTTGCAAACTTTGCAAAGGTTTTTTGCCATATTGAATGTCCTTCAACCCTTTTTTTTCTCATGTAGGAAAAACTTCTTTGTTTGTTGCTGCAGTTTTTCTATTTTGAATCAGGAGAACTTTGTGTAGACATCATGCAGTACACTGTTTTTCCCAGCAGGGGAATCCTTCATTTCAATTATTTTAGGAATTGGGTCACAACCGCTTGTCCTCTTTTTCTGAGTCAACTGTATGTCTGACTTTGTAAAGTGACAACAAAGATGTTTGTATTTCAGAAGTCGTCAAACAGGATGTGGTTCCAGTTTTCCCAGAGGAGAAGGAAGAGGATCGGAACTGAAGCCACGGTCACGTGACTGAACTGAGAGGTCGACGCCACACTGTGTGACGAGAGGAAGTCCAGCAGTCACCTTCATCATCATCATCATCATGGTATTGTGTCCTTTTGACATGTATTATTATTACACCCTATATTTGAAGACTAGTTTTTGAAACATTTTTAGAAAATTAAATGGGCCACATCTGGTATCTAAAATGTGGGCCGCCACCTAGTGCCAAAGCTGGACCTCATCTGTGTTTGGGTCAGAATGTATTATCTGCTGATTAATTTCTCATTTGGGTTAATTGTTCAAATGAATTGTTTCCTTTTGTTTTCCTCCTCACTGGCCCCTGGTCTCCTCCTCCTCCTCCTCCTCGTTCTTCATCCTCCTCTGATGGACGTCCATGCTCCCTCCACCTCTGCCGTCGACTCATCCAGCCTCTACTGGTTTGTCTTTTTCATCTTTCATTGGTGACTATCATCATCATCATAATATTAAAAAACATCAAATAATTTGAAAATCAATGCTTATGATTGTGGGAAAAAAAAGATTTATTTCTGGTGTGATGAAAGTTTTCAGTGACAATAAAGAGACTAAAGAGTTTCTTTTGCTCAGGAGTTTCTCAGCAGTAAATTCTGCCTCGTTGATATGAAACTGTTGCCGGAGTCTTCAGCTCTGACCTTGTTTTAATTATGTTGGAGGTTTTTTTTTTTTTTTTTCGTTTTTTTTTTCCCCTCTAACCCACACACCAAAATAAACACGACCATTTCAACAATCAGTCTTATGTCATTTCCCAGTGGAATGAAGCATCTGCAGCAAATCAGCTCCACTCTCCTTCTCCTCCTCCTCCTCCTCCTCTTCCTCACTCTCTTCATCCATGCGTTCTTTTGCTCGGAACAAGTGTCACAGGCCAGAGCTTTTGTTTTTGATTTTATCTGAAAAGAAAACGTTCTGTATTTCTCCGTCTGTTGACTTCCACTGAGGTAAATTTACTGGCACTGATGGTTTGGAAATCTAAATGTAGAAAAAAAAAAATTTAAAAAGTAAAAACTAAAAATCATAAAGACGGACGGTGGAGAAGTGGTAAGCATGCTCGCCTTACAGCAACAATGTCAGCAGTTTGATTCCCAGTGGTAACTTCTTAGTAAGTTCTTTGTGTGTTTGTGTCAGAGAACATGTAAGATTGGATTTGATTGGTTGTTCTTCCGCCCGTGGTAAAACCCTTCCCAACCCCCCCTTTACGTACCCTTAACATAAAGTTTTACGTTTCCTGGTATAGCTGTTAGCTAATTAAATGATATTTTATGCTAACTTTTAGCAACGATCAGCTAATTTGAGGTTATCTTTTAGCTAATTTTGTCGTCCTGTAGCCGTCGGCTTGTTGCCGGCCTCATCTGTGGTAATGGGTGCGAACACACGATGAATGCGTGATTCATATTGCGCCCTTTAGATGGCGCTGTTTTTGCCGATGCAAACAGGTGTTGCGTTGTAACCTGATTGTGTTATTCCTCACACGTACAGTGAGTGGATGCTGTCATGACCACAGCAGATGTGTGGTGTCCTAGGGGGCAGCAGCGAGGCGGTGTAATTCCTGTGGGTGTGGGAAAGACAGAGCAAAACTCTGCTGGACAGAGAGACAGTTTTCACTGGTCACCCTTCCTGCTCCAGTTCCCAGTTCACACAGTTGGAATACATACAACCCCCCCGTCTCCCCTCCCCAAC
>NC_024325.1:15380316-15382715 GCF_000523025.1 Cynoglossus semilaevis
CCCTTTTTCCTCACCCCCGTTGGTGCTGTTAATGGAGCGGACTAGTCTGTACCGTGCCGGGACACGTCTATGTGCTGGCATTTCCCATGGCTGATCGTCATCTGTCGTCACGGACACCTCCCGCCCCCGCCATCCCCTCGCCCACTCCCCATCCCGAAACAACAACCAGGGAGAACAAATCAAACAATTTACAGTTTCCCATTATTTTCTCTGTCAGCATATGGTTTCAATCAGCAGCCTGTGTGTGTGTGTGTGTGTGTGTGTGTGTGTGTGTGTGAATGTTTTTATTTTCCATGTATTTTCTTCTCAGATACAAAGCTCTTTGTCCACACTCTCTGGCTTCTCCCTCCTCTCACGCCCTCCCATCTTTCGAATCACTCGTCCCTCATTCCTTCTGTTTGATTCTCAGGTTTAAAGTCCTCCCCCCCACCCACCCCCCTCTCTCTCTCTTTCTCTCTTTCTCTCTTTCTCAGTATCGTTCTTTCTCTCTTTCTATTTCAGTCTTTTGCTTTTCTTGGCTCCAAATCAGACCTCAGGCAGACCTAGAGGTCTTTTTCCCAAGCGATCTCCAGGGTGGACTCCAGGGATTGGAGCACACACACACGCACACACACTTGTTCAGTCCATTTCTGTTTGTGTAAACACTCTCAGCACAAGTTGTGCTTTTTTTTTTTTTGTGCAATACAAAAACCTGTATTTTGAGGCGTTTTTGAGATATTGCATTTTTTGGATTTTGTTTTACAAAACTTACGGTAATGTTTGTTGTATTCGGGTTAAGGTCAGGGTTATGGTTGGTTAGGGTCATGTTTAAGGTCAGGCCTTTCTGTATCGCCCAATGTCAAGCTTATCCAATATACAGTGAAATGCCACAGTGTTCTAGTGATTGGATGTTTTTACTACAGTTTTCTATCGGACTTGTATATTTGATTTTGTATTTTTGTATTTTTTTTTATTTTAATATTAATTATAAAACCTTAGTTTTATGTTCTTCAGAACATTTCAGATTTTCTTTACTATGAAGTATTTTATTCTAGCGCTAAATACTGTCATCTAGTGGACAAATGATGCATCTGCACCTTCCAACATGTATCGTTTCCTTTTACTTGGAATCATTTATTAATTTTAATTAAAATGTAAGCAAATAAAATACAATAAATATGAAATATATTCATAAGAAATGTAAATTAGAAAATTAAGCTCAAAACAAAGAGTGAAATTATAAAATTTAATTTAAAATAATATTAAAATATAATAATAAAAACTAAGATTTTATCAAAATATTTATGAACCCCAAACTAACCTTAAGCCCTTAGACAACTATGCTAACGTTACGTAGAAAGAAGTCCAGTCCCTGCTGTGTTTGCGTTGACGGTTGATGAATATATATATTTATATATATGTGACATATTATGAGGTTTAATTTCTGTGTTTGTGCACATTTTAAATCATAATCCCACAGGTGAGGAGCCTCAGAAAGTTAGTGTTTTTGCTGCACAGTTAGAAAGTTACGAATTACAACTACTCACGTGACTGTATTTGAGTAGTTTTGTGAATAATTTCTCATTTCGAAGTCGTTTTGGAAATGGGTAATTTTGCTTTTATTTAAGAACATTTTTGACTTAAGTATTTAACTTCGCTACATTTGAAAAGAATTCGTTACTGTGTAAAATAAATAAATAAATAAATAAATAAATGCCGGGAAAGAAGCAGGTGCGTTAATTGGAGAAAAGTGCTTGGGCACGCGCCTGCGCGCGCTTGGATTTGCCATTTGTTTGATGTAGCCAGACAACGTTGACTAAAAATGACGGCCGGTACCAAACAAAAATGGAGTTTGAGTATTACCAACCAGAGGGCTCCCGTGGATCATAGGACTCAGAAAGAGAAGGAAATCATTGGCCATATCTCAGCCGGCTCTTTGTTTACAAACTTTATCATACCGTGAGAACCGTGCCTGCCCCGGCGGACCGAGCTGTCGCTCTCGAAACCTCCACGTCAAATACTTTAAAAAGTTTTTTCAAAACTATTTTAATATTAATTAAATATTTTTAAAAATGGTCAAAATGGGAAATATTAAAAAAAAAAAAAATTTTAAATCTTTGAAAAAAAATTTTTTTTAAATATTTCCCAAATTGCCGAAACTTTTTTTCTAATCTTTAAAAAAAAATTCTAAACATTTTTCAAAAAAATTGTTTTTCAAAATGTTTTTAACACCTTTTCCAAATTTTGTTTTTCTAAAAATTAAAAAAATATATTTTTTTTTTTAAAACTTTTTTTTCTAAATACTTTCAAAAAAAACTTTCTAAACATTTTTCATAACATTTTCAAAAAAATTTTGTTTTTCCAACAATCACAAAATTTTTGTTTTAAAAATCAGTTTTAGGACCTATTATTGCATTTTA
>NC_024325.1:15382815-15410006 GCF_000523025.1 Cynoglossus semilaevis
ACTTTTTTGGTACGTCAACTTTGGATCTGAAAAATATTTTGAAAAAAAATGTTTAAAAAAAAAAAATCTTTTCTGAATTAGTCAGTTTTTTTGGAAACACATTTTTCTATTAATTTCTATTTACCTGAAAAATTATTAGTAATCATTTCATTTGTATTTGAAGAACGTTAGATTAATATCTACTGAAATAATGTGCATTACTAATTGTTGTAAAAACAAGGGCCGCTATAACTGACGTACTTGTTTGGTTATGTTTATGTTGAACAGCTTCAGGGCGTTCCTCAAAGTTACAGTATCACTGCTTCCTACAAATGGGTTGGTGAGTACTCACATTTATTCTCTGTATTTTACATTACAAAATGTTATCTCTGTGTCACAAGACGTAGAAGTCAGTGCACATTATTGTTTTCAATTGTAATTGTAGTTTACAGTTTTTTGTAAATCTCTAAATATATAATATTCGGAGCATGTAGGCTGAAACGATACATTTGAAGTGGTACATTCTTTGTTTAGAGAAAATATTGCAATTTAGAATTTTAGGAACCTTTTTCTTCAAAACAACTAGTATAATATTTGGATTTTAATCCATTCTTTTCATACTGAAACACTAAATGTGCTCTTTAGGAAAAGACAAAGTTAAATTTGTATCAAATTGTAAGTTGCTTTGGATAAAAGCGTCTGCTTAACGACTGTATTTATACTGGCCCTACTGACTTAGTGCTGCAATAGTACAGAAAGAGCACAGTCTTCTGGTAGCTATGGTTCTGTGCAGTTAACGTATCTTGTTTCCAAATTTGTACTGAACTCTAAAATAACAATAATGAAAATAATTGTCTGTTTCAATTGCCTAATCACAGTGTTATTATATTTTGACTTACGTAAATCCAATGTCATGTAATCCTCTACGTCAGTGCTTCTCAAACTGATGACCAACAACAGACTGTAGCACGTAGGCCTTCCCTGTTAGCGTCAACCACACAGGAGAGATGTTTATGTTTAAATGTTGTATTAATTGTGCATGGTTCGTTTCAGATTTATTCAATTGAAAATGTGAAGTTTCCCCACCTACCACTAGAGAGTGCACCACAGTTTGAGAACCACTGCTCTACGTCTAGATCTGACCAATGACTTCAAGAGTTTGCAGCGGTGCGGTGGAAGAACAGACAAACTGGTAAGAGACAGTATTAAAGTGACACACTAGGAAAACTATTTATTAATTTTTTTTCTTTTTTTTTTAAAAAAAAAAAAGCTTACACTCATCGAGTACAGCAGATAAAATCTCCAAAGTCATTTAAACAGTTGCATTTGGAGCACAGAGTGTTGTTTTTTTTTTTTTTGCCTAAGTTTTTTTTATACAATTCTAAATGTGAAGGTTGAACAGGCAGTTGTTTTTTTAAATTTATAAATTATGTAAAAATCTGATTTAACACAAAAACAAAAATCACAAAAAGACTGTATGGGACATCAAAAAAAGGGGGGGAAAGGAAATAACATGGCAATGTCATGTTATTCTCTTTAATATTGTACATAATATACAAATGGTCCATCACTTGTGCCTACATGGATTAAAAAGGTGGAGATAAATAAACATGTTTCTCAAAAGAATGAGGTACGCAAATATGGAAAATTGGGTTAAATCCAATAAAAAGCAAACGCCTGACAACGTACAAAATCATTACAAAAATTTCAAGCATAAGATATGATGTTGAATCCAAGACCAGAGCCACTTCAGACAATTCATAGTTGTGACAATTAAAGGTGTGAAAAGAGCAGCGTGTTGTGCCCATAATCTGTACGCTAAAAAGGGAGAGATGGTGCAGCAGACTTATTCTACACATAAGTGGGGAGAAAAAAAAAAACCAAACATACGCAAACGGTGGTGATGGCTGATAAAAGCACAGCTTTTCCAGTTCAGCTTTGAAACAGAGAAAAAGAAGATTTTTTTAAATATAATAAAGACACGTGCGTGAAAACGTAGGAAATAAAATCCAAGTATCTCACCTTTACTGAGGGGATGTAATCCAGGGCACATTATCTGTGCTTGTCTGACGATTTATGAGTGAGAACTGTTAAGGCAAAAACTGTGAAGAAACTCTTAACACAACAAGGCCACAATACCTCATCAAGAAGGAGATAACATGACTAAAAAAATGGGAATTAGAAAAGAAGTCATTAAAATGTCAAGTGTGAGCATTTACCAAAATGTCCACAAGAGGGCATAGTTGGCTAAATCTAATGGCATTTAAAAAAAGATAAAAGGAAAGGTTTTAGGGCCAAATCGTTTGAAACATTTCATAAAAAAAAGTTAATCTGCATTAATAAAAAAAATATGTTTTTTTTCTTACACATTTGAAGGATAGTCAATCTGCATTTAAAAAAAAAGGTTTTTTTTCTTACACATTTGAAGGATATTGTTTTTTCTCCTCTTTCCCGCCGCTGCTGTCCCTCTTCTCCTTCTTCTCAGATTTCTCTTTGTCATGACGGGACTCCTGCAGCACAGCAGAACAGAGAAGAAAATCAGTTGCAGTTTTTTTGAAAGGTCAGAAGATGGAAATCAATCACTAGGGTTATATGCTGGTGAGACAGACAGCAACATGTCTTAAGAATCTTCTCTAACAAGTCAGAGTCTAACAGAGAGAAGGGAGTCTGAACCTTTTTGCCTCCGGTGGACGTTCGCTCCGGTTTCACGTTCAGTGTTTTCTCTTTACTGGAAGATTTGGACCGTTTGCTCTTCTCTTTCTCGCCAGAAAGTGGAGAGTCGCAGGAAGGACTTGTGCTCTTGCTGTTTTTGGAGGAATCTAGGGGTTGGTAGAGGTTGGATTGATTAGATCAGTCGATGAAGACCCGTCACTTCCTCCACTTCACAAATGCAAAACTTACTGGTTCCGTTCTCTTCCTTCCTACGTTTGGATTCTTGGCTGGTTTCGCGTTCGCCTGCAGCGTGGTCCTGCAACAAGACGGAAAACACGAGGATTAATGATCAAACTGTGAATTCAATAAACACAAATGACTTCTGAATGATTTTTTTCTTTCCCAAAAACAGTTCCGGCGAGTGCGCACTGACTCGTTTGCGGTCTTTCCGATCTTTTTCTTCCTTCCTCTCTTTGGATCGGCCTCGTGCGTTCTCTGACTCTTTCTTCTCCGTCTCCCTCTCTCTGCTCTTGGACCGCGAAACTGAATTGTAGTTGATGTGATGCTGCCAAGACACGAGTGTGTGCACAGAACAGGAAACGCAGAAATATATTTCAGTTTCATCACATCATTGTTTTGATTTTTGGTTTTTGGTTTTTGTCATAAAGCCTCAAGAGCTTTCACTGCTGTAGAAGGTTGACATTTTTGATTTTGAGTATATACATGTATATATATATATATATATACATACATGTATATACACATATAGATAGAGATGGAAAGAACTATATTAATCCCTTGGGAGTTCCCTTTGGAAAATATACATATATATATATATCCACACATACATATATGTGCATATATAAATATATACATATATACACACACATACATATATGTGTATATATATACACACAAATATATATGTATATATACACACACACATATTTATATACATGTATATATACACACACACACATACATATATATACTGTATATACACACATACATATGTGTGTATATGTATATACACGTGTATATGTGTATATATATACACACATACATACCTATGTATATATACATACGTACATATACATGTGTATATATGTGTATATACATACATGTGTATATATATACATAAATATATACATACATACATACTTACATATACACATAAAAAGTCAACTCTTTCATGTAAAGTATCCAAACATTTAACATTTGAAATTGACAACACTGAATGTGTATGAAATAACAATTAAATAAAAATAATAATTGCCATTGTTAGGAACCTGCAGCAGCCTCTGAGTTTTATTGGATAAATGAGGCTGTGTCAGAAATCTAAGTTGTTGTTAACTATCTGACCAACATCAGGGAGCATGTCTGTGATGTCATCAACCAAATGCGGTGGAATCACTATGTAGAATCCTTGAGCAAGCAGACTTAAGGTATAATTCCCATCCCTGATCCCCTGGAGCTCCGTCTAAATGACAACCTTCAGACATCAGTAAAAAAAATTAATTAATTAAAAAAAAAAAAAAAAAAAAAAAGATAATAGAATGGGTTCAAACCTTGGACGCAGACTCCTTGAGTTCGTTGCTATTGTCCTGTAGGGATGAATGGAGATGACAGATGAGCTGGGAGGGGGTGGGGTTGGGAGTAGGTTGTCAGACAGCAGTAGAGAGTTGGAAGAAGAGGTGGGAGGTTTGGGAGGCAGGGCTGGCTGGACCGACAGCGTACGTCTCCCGTCACCTCTGACCTTCAAGGACTAAGGCTTTCAAAAGGTTATTACATTGAGGAGTGTTTATAAATGTCAACAAATGGAATGTTAATGTGCTACGAATATAAAATACCCTGAGTGTCTCGGCTGTGTTTCATGGTTTTAAACCACTACAGACATGTTGGAAATTTCAGTGCGGCTGGTGTTGATACATCTACAGTCAATCATCTAAAGTGCAGGTGCTGTGTATGATAAATGTGTGTGTGTGTGTGTGTGTGAGATAGAGAGACAAATCCCTCAGTTCTGTGCTGGAGTGTGTTCCTACATACATAACTGTTGCTGTCACTTACAGTTCAGGTTCATGGGTTTGACAGCTGGAGCCTATTTCTCTGGTGGAAGGATAAAATAAAGACCTATCACAAGCTTCCAGGGGGTTTGGGCAACGCTCCAGGTGATTCAAGCTTCGTCCACTCTTCCACCCGTCCGTCCATCCATCCGTCTGTCTGTCCATCCGTCTCAGGCTCCCTCGCTCTCGCTCTGATGGGTCAGACTTTATCTCCTCCACTTCTCTGGCTGATTGATAAATGCGACTTTCATTTTCATCTTTCCTCTTCCCCCTGGTCCTGGTCTAGCGCTGGCTGCAATTCTCAACAACTGCTTCTCAGGAACCCGTGGGACTGATGCCGATAGATGGCTGTGGTTTCACTAGTGTATGGAGTTGGGGGGGTCGTGGGGGGAGTGGTGGTCAGCTGGACCGACTGGATACGCATCTTGGGATTGGAAGCTCACGTGCTGATTCATAAAGGGCGTTGATGTAGACAGGGACTTCTCAGGCAGAAGACTCCGCTGCCAGAGGCTGTGGGAATCCATGCAGGAACAAGGCAGGATCGGCGGAAGAATGTGGAGGGGGCGGGAGGTCGGGGGCAAAAATAGCTTCTCAGCGCACAAAAAAATAAATGAGGAAGATCTTGGTTTAACTTGAACAACGCTTGTAATGTTGGAAAATAACTCTTCTGTTGAAAAAGGCAACCGCTCCAGACTTGAGGGCTTTTTTTTTTTACTTCTCAAAAACAAAAAGACGTATCAAAATTTTTTTTTTCTTCAAAAAACAAAAAAATCCACGAAGAATATAGAAGTGCTTAAAATTTTCTTCCTTCCCAAGGCACACCGATTGCTTTCAACGATAGGAAAATAAATAAATATTTCAATATGAAAATATTTACTATATACAAATTTTCTTTTTAGGTCTCTAGGGAAGATTTCTCCCATTGCTGCAAAAAAATATTATTCTGATGTCCATGGAATGCTTTCCAAATCCAAGGGATTTGACTGGGATTTCCAGATGCCACACATGCATGAAGGACAATTCTCCTCGGTGATCTTCAAGGCTGCTGGAATGTGCAACGGCAGGGGATGCTCCGGCAGATAGAGAAGAAACGGGCACAGCCTCCTTCAAGCCATACTAACCTTAACAGTGGAGGAGTGGGACGGAGAAGAGTGACTGTCGAGCTTTCGTCGTTTGTGATCTACAGGAACAGAAATGGGAGGAGGGAACATGTAAGTCTGACGGCCACCGTTTGTCCAGTCAACAAAAAAAAAACACTCCTTCCGTGCGAACACTCACCCCTCTCTGCCGACTCCGATCTCAACGCTGGTGACTTGAGGGACCCGACAACCGCGACTCTGTCTCCCTTCTCCTTGCTCTTGGTCTCCTTGATGGCGTCACGCTCCCTGGACAGCTCCATGGGCTCACCGTTGCCGGCCTTGGCCTTGTCGTCTTTGCTGCTCTTCTCCTCCACCTTGGCTTTCTCACGGTCCGTCTTGGGGGTCTTCTCCTTACCCTCACGCAGCACTCGCTCATCCTTTCCTGCCCTCTCTTCTCTTTGCTTCTCCCGACGGTTCTCAGCTTTCATCTCTGGAGTGCTTCCCGGGGTCTTTTCCTTTTTCTCCTTTTTCTCTTTCCCACTCTTGTCTTTGTCGTCCCGTTCTTTTCCGACTTTGGTGCTGCAGAGGCAAATTCATTTTATTGTTTTTATATTAAAATCTTCAAAGCTGATCTGTTCCTGTCATTTGTACATTTGCTGTGGTTTCACCGGGCTTTATAACTTAACTAATGACACACCCACCTATTGAGATATTTGCTGTGGTTTCACCGGGGTTTATAACTAATGACACACCCACCTATTGAGAGCCCCGTTGCCATTGCTGGTGGTCACTTTAGCCGCTGCACTGTTGGCTTTGTTCACTGGTTTTGTGGTCCCCTGAGATTTGTCCTTTCCACGATCTGCACAGAAACAAACGATAAATGTGAAACCTGAATGTAAGGCGTGTGAAGAGCAGCCATTTTTTTTGGACTCTAATTCAGGACAAAAAGACAGACCTTTGTGTCTAAATGTTATTTCTCTCAAGGACCTGAATAATTGAATGTTTCAACAAAAAAAAATTAAAGATAATCTTAACTCGGAATAATAACACGAGCAGAAATGAAAGTTTAAAAACAAAAAGTCAGGCTGTCACAAGGTATTCACCAGAATAAATTGGTCAAATTAGTACAATAAAAATGTTTAATAAATGCCAACAGACTTGCGTCAGACCAGCTTCACCGAGCGCAGAGCAGTAAGTTATTAATCACGATTTATTATGATTACTCAGATTAAAAAAAATAAAATAAATCAGATCATTTGAGCAGAGCCCTGATTAAAACTATTCCCTTCTCTCACCTCCGTCCTCCAACGTTCCCTCGTCCGTCTTGCTCGTGCCGGTGGCGGGCTTCCCTGTGCTGCCCGGTCCGTTCTGTTGGCTGGCAGGAGTGGCGCTGCGTGCTGGCTGCTCCTTGTGGTGGAACTCGTTCTCAGGGACCATGTGCACCTTCTGGCTTTTCAACCGACCTGAATAACTGCAAGATGCACAAGGGGTTTAACAAAAGGCAGAAACAGAATCTTATGAAAAAAAAAAAAAACCCTGACACTCAAACACACCAGCTAAGTGCTGAAGCCAAGACTTGCAAGTCTGGGATTTTCTCCAAAGATGCTCAACCCTAAATATAACCAATAAATATAGAACTCGAACTGTTTGCCTAAATACATATACATACATATATACATATATATACATATATATATATGTATATATATATGTATATATATATACATATATATGTATATATATATATATATACATATATATGTATATATATATGTATATACATATATATATACATATATACACATATATATACATACATATATACATATATATATACATATATATACATATATATACACGTATATATATATACACACACATACATATATATACATATATATACATATATATACATATATATACATATATATACATATATATACATACATATATATATACACATATACATATATACATAAATAAATATACGTGCATAAAAGCTTGAAATACTTCTAAAACAGCCACTGCTATAAAACCATTATGCTAAAACTAGCTAAGGCGACGTTATCTCCATTGTCTTTGTGTTTAGTGACGCTGTTAGCATATGTAAAGTGTATGCTCCACAGAGAGCTGAACAGCACACAACGCTGTGTTACCCCATTGCTAAGGCATAAAGGTCTGGCCTCTTGTCCTTCTCCTCGAGGCAGATCTTGTGGACGCGACACTCCAGTGCCTGACCCAGGTTGAGGACCTTGGGGTAGCAGGGCAGGATCTTGGTGAGGACGATGAGAATGTTCCGGATGTGCGTATAATCCCCCGTCTCTAAACAATGAACTGAAGCCTGGTTTTAACCAAACCGGAAAAAAAAGAGAGAAAAAGAAAAAACATGAGTAAATGAATCCAAACTTGAGCCGAGTTTTGACATAAACAGTAACTTGAGAATGCAGACGCTCACTTTGGTTAGCATGTAGTGCCATTTGTGCACCACGTGTCTGAAGTTCTCATAGTCCAACTGATCAGCTTTGTTTCCTCCATCGAAGCCCGTTGCTCTGAAGATGGTCAGGAAGCCGGGGTAATTGACACACTCCTACCACCGCAAAAGGAGTGGATGCATTTAAAATTACAAGCTCAGCATAGGATTTAAAAAAAAAGGAAACAAGTGATTATGTGTGATGTCGTGGGAACCTTCTCGTAGATGGCTCGGTCACTGTGCCATCGCGTCACCGTCTCCAGCATGCAGCAAAGGAAGCGTCCGTAGCGATGAGACTCGTTTTCTGTGCAGCTGGCCACAGTGTAAATGATAGCAGAGAAGACCTGGAAAGTAGGGAAGTTTATCAAAAAACTGCTATGTACTAATGTCAATAAATAATTTAAAAGTTTTTTGTTTTAAATAAAATCTGCCTCACCCTATCATAGCACAGAAGTGTGCAGAAGTTGGGAGTCTTCTGTTGGTGGACCAGCTCCACAAAACGTGCACAGTACACGGCGTCGATGGAAGAGAAGATGCAGCGAGGGAACAGACAGAGCTGCAGGAACTTTGTGATGGTCTCATTCTTAGTGGATTCTGTTCATGAAAAAGGTGAGAAATGTGTTTTATGGTTGTATAATTAAAAGTATGTATCGCTTACTAACTAGGGCTGGGACGATAATCAATAAATCAGTTTAACCTCCAGATGCAGAGATGATATATTATCATTACATTATTGGTTAATTTGGTGTCAAAATAGTTTTGACAAACACTGATCTATAATAATTTGTGGGACAACACATCGTCCATCAACTACTTAACGACCCCAACAGTAAAACCACTCACTCGTTAACAACCAGTTGTCCTTCTCCAGTTTGAGGCGGTGTAGAACTCTCTGTACGTGCTCCAGCTGCTTCTTCTCCTCCTCCTGCAGTTTCTCCTGCAGGGCTGTGCAGCGTTCCTTCTCCTTTTTCTTCTTATTCATCGGCTAAAGTTGAAAAAAGACACAGTTTTATATATATATATATGACCTTAAATGTTCACAACACTTTCTCATTGCAGGATATTAGCTTAGAAATGTCAACTTGAGCATACATTTAAAAAAAATAAGTGTTAGCAGGTGTCTAGCCTCTGTCTGAGCCAAATTTCCTTACTGGATAGTTACCAAAAATGTCATCTGAAAACAGCGTAATCCTTGATTTTTACAAGGGAAAAGACACAAGGTTCTGTGACGTGTTACTCACTATTTCCTGGTTGTCTTCAATAGCTTTGATTTGGACCTTGAGTTTGTTGACTTCACGGTCATAGGCGGAGTGAGGCACAGCCAGATCGTACATGGTGAGAGACCAGAAGGTGGCGTAGAACTGAGGCCTGAGATCATCCCAAACCCTGGGAGGGTGGAGAGACACCACAGCCTCGTGCACCGGCGCCATCACCTGTTCACAGGCAGCCACGTACTTTTGGACCTTCTGCTGCCGGTTTCCTTTGTCTGCCTTCTTCAGCTCGTCATATTTGGACTGTGTGGGGGAAAAAAAAGAGAATGTCTTTTTTTTTTTTATTGTTTCCAGACACTATAAGTCATGTTTTTGTTTTTTTTAAGCTGGTTCAGCAACTTATATTCTAAAACAACCTTTACATTAAAATGTACACCTTATCATGTATAACCACAAGGGGGCACCGTCTACACAGAGGATGAAAAATTCCATGGTCTTAGGAACTTTTCAAAAGAAATACGACTTATAATCTGGTGCAACGTATACTTATTACTCGTACAGTAAACATGCGGCAGCTCAGATTCTGTTTAGTGAAGAATCATAACTGGCTCCTGGTGCACGGACCTGAAGCTCCACTCTGATATGATTTTATTGGCCATTTCAGCAGGCAGCGTACTCACGGTAATTTGATGTGCATACATCGGCCGGGACAGGAAGAACGCAGCATCGTGTGGCGTGTGGAACTGGTTACACAGGATGTCAATGGAAGGAACCCGTTTGATGTAGTCCTCTGTGCTGAGGTTAGAGGCCAGAAAACCTCCAAACTGAACCAACGTGTCGTGGCACTGCGGGACGAATAGTAGTGGGTTTGACAACTAGTGTGACAACTTTAACGTTTGTATATTTAGGGTTCAGTTGTAACAGGTGAGAGTTAGAAAAAAAAAAGCTAGCCAAAAGCTAATACCTGGTCATAAAGATGGCCAACAAGTTTGAGATGCTTTTCTCCACCCTCGAGGAAAACCACACCATTCCGCTGCTGTGCCATGAGCAGACACAGAGGTAAGGCCAGTTCGTTGTCCAGCAGTACGTCCTTCAACCGCTGTGATGACTTCTTAGTGTTCCTGATCTGACCAAAGTAGCCTCCCTGTGGACACATTCACACCCACAGCGTCAGAGGTGAGGTCGAGCTCGTACTCGGCACCGGTCTGAGTCACCGTGCAGCCGCGGTCTTTTCTTTTTGTAAACTTCGTACCTCGGCTTTGAGTTGCTCCCCTCCGGTCATGGCCTCCAACTGCTCTGAGGTCATTTCGTCTGTGATCTCGATGCCAGCCATTTTCTGCACCACCTCCTTCAAGATGAGCAAGTCAAAACTGCAGGGAGAGAAGAGACAGGAAGACAGGGATGCTTGATTATGGAAAATAAAATTCATTATGAGACGGGGACACTTGATTATGGAAAATAAAATTCATTATCATCATCATTAACAGTCTATTGCACATACAAAAAAAAATTCTTCCATGCCACAGGCATTGGCGCCTCAGTACAAACCTCTTCCCTGCCTTTAGCTGGCTTCAAACTCTACAAACCTCTTCCCTGCCTTTAGCTGGTTGGTGACATACTGAAGAAGTCCGGCCAATTCTATTGGGTATTTTCTGAACACAGCTCCACACAAACTTGCCAGACCTTGATTGAAAGACAAGGATGGGAAATTAAAAAAAAACAAATTAAAAAAATAAATCAGCAGGTTGTCAGAACAGTAATGTGACAGTGAAATGACATCTGGGTGACATACTTTGAAGCCAAGACGAGATGGTGGTGTCATCGTGTTTCATCTTCTCCTTCTCCGGATTGGCTAGAGCTTCGATGATGCAATCTGATCAGAGAGTTAAAGCTAACGACACAGAAATATAAATGAAGCCATGAGACGCTGAGACACTCCCACAGCTGTTCCTGTTAGAGGACGACGCACTGACTTCCAACTCTGTGTGTACAGCATATTCCTCAAACCTCAGAATATTCCAGATTAACAATTCATGTCATGACTCTGATGAAGCATTGAGAAGGATACAGGCCAAGACGTCGTAGTTGAGTGAAGTGAGGTATTTCAAAGAGTCCACCACTGGAACAATGAGGTTGTCATACCACTGGATCTGAGACAGCATCTGCACATCAACCAGGCACAAACAGGAGCCAATTATTACCAGCTAGTCTAGAGTCAAGTCGAGTCATGTTCAAAACCACAACACAAGTCCTGCTTACATAATCAAAGAGGATTGTGGGATTGCTATGGCTTAGTTTGCCAATCTGTCTTCCAGATTGTTTCACATTCTCTTTGGTCAACCGCCTGTGCAGAAGAAGAAAAAAAAGCACATCAGAAACTCATATACATTTGTTTCCAATGAATCTGAATCAGGAGGTTATTAAAGAAAAACAAAGAAAGATTTCATAAAATGACCAGATAAAAGGAACCTAGTAATTACGACACAAATGAACCAAAAGTAGAGAAGGTTTGTTAAGACACTTACTTCATTATGTACTTGGCCCTCTCCACAGTCTGTGCCTTGACCTTAACTAAGAGTGGGTGACTGGAATACGTCTCATTCTTCCACTGACCAAACAGACGGTACCTGAGGGAGTATGAGCAGAAGTCCATTTGTGTGAGTCGAACGCTAATTTGTCACATTATCAACTGAAAACTTAAAAATATGTTCTTCCATTAAGCAGCGGAGACAATGATACGAAAAATGTAGAAATGCATTTATACCACAAGTAAAATTGAGTATTTTGTGTCGCCCATAGGTAAAATAAAAAACTGTTTCACATGGATTATGGATGGAAAAACAGGAAATTTAAAAAATGTAGTACATACTTTTATTTTATAAAAAAACATGTAGTACATACTTTTAATGGAAATACACTTAAAGTGTGTGTGTGTGTGTGTGTGTTGCAGCTCACCTGTGCTGATAGGGAAACAGTTTGAAGAGGCCCCACAGCTCCTCTGACATGCAGGCGTTACACTCCATGAGTGAGAGAGAAGGCAGCAACACCTGGTCTGCAATGCTGAGGAAACAACTCAGAAGTGTTTCCTGTGAAGAGAATTCAAACGCATGAACATTACAGTTACACAAACTCATTAAAACTGTGAAATGTTTTGAGGTTTTTTTTTTCCCCTCACCATTTTCTCTGATTTGAGTTCACTTTGGTACTAGAAAAAAAAGATAGGAGACAAAGTATAAAGATGAGTTTAAGTCTAGGTTTCAGTGCAGGTTATGGTCGTTTGTTTCACTCACGCACCTCTTTCATAAAACCCTTGCCCAGACGAACTATTTTGGCAAAAAGAATAGCGTCGTGAGAGAGGTGGGGGCCAAGGTAGCACAACATGCTGAACGTGTCCCTGCGGAGGTCGTCAAAGTTCTCTGCAGGCTTTGGGGCTTGTTGGTTCTTTAGAGGAGTCACTGCACATCCTCTGGCACCTTTTGGGACACCGGACCTGTGAGGAATCAACCAAAGTGTCAGAGCCGGCTTTTATGCACACATTTCACAATATTTACTTATTATAAATACATAAAGAGACTGTAAACAATCACCTTCTGTAGAGAGGTTCCACAGTCAGGTGCACAAGCTGACAGAGGGCCAGTGCGATCGCCTTGTGAGACGTAGCATAGAAGGACGGCATTTGGTTCATAATACTCTGGGCGTGATGCCAGTCTCCAATTCTGATCAGAGCTTCCAAAAGACCGAGCTTCTGGTTATCAGGCGGCTGTGTGCAACAAAAAGGAACCGCGTATGAGTCAATCATTAGAAACTCTCAGCTTCAGCTGCCTTTAATGGACCATGGACAGAAAAGAGTAAGAGAACACAACTGTCAAGGAACAACTTTGCTTCCGACCCAGTGATTTTGGAAAACAAAAAAAAAAATAGTTCTGTCTCAGTGCAGGCTATTATTAACCAGATTTTTTTTTTATAGCTTCCTGTAAATGGCTGCATTTTTATACTGAAACACACAACGTTTTAAAATTCCAAACAAAACTACATTAGATAATCTGGATAGCTCTATACTGAAACACACAATGTTTTAAAATTCCAAACAAATGAGAGTCAGTGCCTCACACAAAACTACATTAGATAATCTGGATAGAAAATTTAAGTTAAATAACTTGATAAGCACTCAGATAAAGGACTTTCATGTAACACAGAAATACATAACATATAAGAGCGTAAAAGATCACCTACCTTCTCATTCTTGTCTTCTTCTTTCTCCTTTTCCTTCTCCTTGTCGTCATTCTTCTCCGAGGGTAAAACAACCATGACCAGTTTACGCGCAATCTGCTTGGCTTCCGTGATGTCACGCTTATGTTCCTCAACGATGACGGCATCCTGTGGCATGAGCTGGATTGACAGAAGGGAGAAAAAAAAAAATATATTATTACATATATATAATAGTTGTTAATAGTCTCCTAAAGGAAAAGTCTGATTCCTTACATGTACATAAAGATCTTCCAGCTCTATCAGTTTGTGATTCAGCAGAGCAGCAGCGATGTGGTAAAGTGACTTTGGGGTTTCCTCATTGGGCTCCTGTTGAAGCAAACGTTAAAAAAAACTAATGAAAAATATTCAAGGTGACACAATGTTAGAAAGAAAAACTGAAAAATGACATCAGGACTTTGGCCTTATTTGAGCAAATAGTGAAATAACTAGAATCTAGAGTTTTGATTTTGTTTTTCTTTTATATAGACAGACTTGATCTTCTCACCTGATAAAACTTGAATTTGAAGCCCAGGATGTGGCAGAGGGTGAGCGGCTCACACATGTAGGATTTGATGAGAGCCAGGAAGAACTCGTCTTGATCACATCGACTCTGGTAAACCTCCAGGATTATGTCCAACACACGATTGGGATCGAGGTTGAAACATCCTGCCAGGAGAGAACGGTGGGTAAAATGAAAAAAAAAAAACAAAACAAAACAACATTACTGCAGAACAGATGACGAACACGTGGTTAATGAGGCTTTTCAAACGAGGTAGCTACACTCGTTTCTACACACACTAGGGGATGTAAAAATTAAAATTTTGTTATGAACAAGAAACCACCAAATCCTGCCAGTTCTGTTAAAATGCTCAGACACTAAGATCAGAAATCTCACTGCCTGTGAGTAACAGTTTGATTAAAACAGCAGGAACACTTAACATGTCATTTATCCTGAAGCTACTTTAAATCAAGGCATTCAACAGGAAATACACAGGTTACTCTTTCTTCCTTTGTGTGAACAATGTCCAGGGGGCAAAACGTGTTCTAGACTACTATTACTTTACTGTCCAACCTGGTAATTTGATTTTTTGTTGCCTTTTTTTTCCATTTTTAAGCATTTATTTTTGTTCTGCTCTCAATGCTCAGTAACTAAAACAGATGTTGTTGTCAAAACATTAAATCCTTTAGGGATTACCTATCAGTGACTTGATGCTCTCTAGGACTAGATGACTGGTTATGTTGCTTGACAGGTCCTGTCCCAGCTCTGTGATTAGTTTGGCGTAGCCTTCATTCTCCTCCCGCAGCAAATTAAACTTCTGTTGCTTGTAACTGCAAAAATAATGCAAAAATGGGTTTGTGAATAATTACGAAAAACAATACGGCCAACGGCAACACCTCCACTGAAACGAGTATTTTCACTTACAAGAGCTTGGTTTTGATTTTTACAATCTTCTGATTGAACTGAAGAGCTTGTTTTATAAGACCCAGAGACTCCAGGGTTTCTGGATCCAGCCTCTCCTTTAGAATGGCCTCTGGAATAAAAAACTAAAATGGGAAAAAATAGAGTTAGAAACTAGTAGTCTACCTTACCCTACTACCAAAAATATTTGTCAGTTAAAATGAAACATACGATGAAGATGAGAAATGATTCAAGTTGGAAAGGCTAAACTTTGATTATTAGAAGCAACTAAAATAAAAACATGAGGCAATATTGTTAAAAAAAAAAAAAAATTAAAAATGATTATTTCTTACCATACATGCTCCCACCAACGCTGTGTAATGATCACGCTTGTTTTTTTCTTCCAGTGCCCCCGTTTCTAAATCTGTGCATCACACAATTAAAAAAAGAAACATTTCAGTTGTGGCATAAAAAGCTACAATTTTGCTAATCACAACAAAGAGTTTGTATAACTTATTTAATGTCAATCTGTAACATAAAAATAATCTTAGTTACCTAGGATACAGAAAACATCTGCTAAAATTGATGGCATGTCATCTCGGAGTTCCTGTTTGCAAAAAGAAAGGCAGTAGGTTAAAACCGACACGATGAAACTAAAAAAAAAATACATCCAGAATTAATGAAATAAGGTCTACTTATAAAGACTTGGACACATTCTTGTATTTGCAGTAAAATATTTGGAAAGGACTTTTACCATCATGTCCCCGAGGACATTGGAGACATGGTCCAACTTCAGGGTCCCTCTTACAGCTTGCCAGCAGAGCTCATATAAGGCGGCTTGTATATCTGTGGTACACAATAAAGACTGGTCAAATAATCCAACTTAATGCAAAAAAATCATGATCACAAACAAATACAAAACTCTCACACATGCAGACATAAAACGCAAACCATAAAACTGAGACCATGTTGACTTACCTTTATTCTTACTTCCATGGTCTTTTTTCTCTGTCAGGTCTTTGCAGAGTTGTACACTGTAAAAAAGAAGAAAGAAAAATACAAAAATGTAATATGTACCTAAATAGGTATTACTTTTTTTAATCTTGTTTGTTTCTGAAAAATTTCACCAACTCAATGTGTCCAAACTGACAGATGCATCAAAATGGCTTTCAACTGTCCTGGTCACTGCACATACAATGTTTTTTTTTTTGTTTTTGTTTTTGTTTTAAAGGTGAGCCGTTTCTGAATCCTTCAAGAATTAATAATATTCGATTGTGTGTATTTTTAATGCACAAATACACATGTTATCAATGGGATGGAAACACATCTAAACTACCTCTACTTCTGATATCCTGTTCCACCATGTTCCATATATACATACACACGTGTGTTTGGGAAAGTGATATTTTTTTTGTTGTTGTTGTTTTTAAGGTGAGCCATTTCTGAATCCTTCAAGAATGAATAATATCCAATTGTGTGTGTTTTTAATGCACAAATGCACATGTTATCAGTGGGATGGAAACACATCTAAACTACCTCTACTTCTGATATCCTGTTCCACCATGTTCCATATATACATACACACGTGTGTTTGGGAAAGTGATATTATAATTTACATGATAATTAGGATGAGATTAATGCAATCCAAAACAATTGTACTTTGTGAAATTGAACGGAAATGTATATTTACTCTAGTCAAATAAATGTAATACCAAGTAATACCCAGCATTATCATTCTAATCTTCCATAAAGACTTTAACAGTTGGTGATTTAACCATACTGGAATTTCACTTTATCATCATAAACAAGCGTTTTGTGTCCATTTGTACGTCTGTGTAAGTGTGTCGGTTCAAATGAAGCAAAACAATCATATATTAATTACTAAGCTAACAAACATGCCAAGCATTTCCCAGTTTAAACAATGACGACTGAGGTGGTAGTTCTTCTATCCTGCTTCTCTATTGATTGACATGCGATGATAAGCATATGACAACGTGTCTCATCCATGCACTTCTTGAGATAGACAGACGTCGCCGTCATTTTAATGAATAACCAATGCAACTGAAGTCGGAGGTAAAAATAAGCTTATAACAATCAAATTGATGGGTAATGAATCGCCGGAGCTATAACAACCAACAAACACACCTCTGGACTTACCTCGACATTCACTTACTAACTACTACGCCACTATTTTGCATCAGTAACCCATGCTACTTAACGTTATTGCAACTATAAACATAATAAAATGCTGATGGAGGTGCTTAAAAAACAACTAGTCTCGCTAACATTTAAGCTAAAGGCTAGTTTGAACAAGGTTCTCTCCACCGTAATATTGTTGACTAAAGCTGGAGGCCTCGAGCTTTTCCTAAAATTCGACCTGTATGTAATATTAATAATTAAAATACGTTTTAAATGTCACAATGTTTGTTTTATCGATAAAAAGTACGATATCGGTACAACAGAAGTGAGCTTCAGGGATGCTAGTTAGCTTAGCAGCGATGGCCATCGTGTTTACATGCGCACTGCTAACTGTATTCGGTAAAATGTTGAGTTCCGTTGAACAAAGTTGTATGTAATTACGGAATTAAAATTACACATTCAATCGTACCCTTGATTAAAAAACCGCGTTGAAAGAGGAGAGCAGGTTAAGTGTTTAAGTGTAACACTTTGAGTGTTTCTAAAGGCTAGTGACGCTACCGCTAATGTTAGCCCTAGCAGGCACTCTACACACTGGCCTTTATTTTAATTGCCCGGCATGTGTTTTCACATCAACGTTATAAACAATAAAACCACCGAATCAATATGACTCGATGTAAACAGTCGGAAGAACTCACAATTCGTGTTTTCCCGATTTCTCCCAGTTTTTGAACCATTCACCGGGGAGGATAAGCGTCGCCATCTTTCATCCACACAGCCCGGATGAGTCGTTGACGGCACACAGGGTCAAATGTGGTGGTTTCGCCGCTCGCCTGCACGTTGAGAGTCTAAGCAGCAGCGTCACCAAAGGCTTTGTCTACAACCGAGAACTTTTTGTTCTGTGTGTAGTTCTGCTGCTCCACGTTGTTTGTATCTGAAGGAAATATTCACAGTTTTACCATTTAACTGTATACTACAATAATCATAATAACAAATACTATTTAGCAGCAGGTTTCCCGTGTTGCAACTGCCCGTGTTTTAAGAGTAAACCGCATTACATTAACGTCTACTGCGTGTATAGAGTTTTGCAACATTTTGGTATAAAAATAATAATAATTTGACATTAAATGGTCTGTTTCATTTATTTATTTATGCGTTTGTTTGTTTGTTTAAATCCTTTCCAAATAAACCCAGCCAAGTTTAGCAATTAAAATTACACAGCATACAGTTTAACTACATGAAGAAATATAAAACAAATCACACCAAAAACATTAAATGTCGGTGAACATTTATTGCTATTTTTGGGATTTGTTTTTAGTATGATTAGCTGAAATTGTGTATCGATTATCATCTTTTTTTTTTACAAGAGGTTTTATATTGTCTTTATTTTTACTCAGTGGTCACTAATAAAGGTTTGTGCTGTCAATTATGGACTGTCAACAACTTTGGTAAAAATCATATTGTGTAGATGGTTTATTATTACATCTCAGACATCGACTCCGAATGGACTGTGGACACAGTGATTAGAATAAAAACACAAATTTAATATGGACAAATATTTAAATATGTGTACACATACATATGTATGCACTTTGTCAGCAGTTCAATGCAAAACGGAAAAAAAAAATTTAAATGGACAAAGTCAATTCACAGGCAACATAGTTTTCACACCTGCCCAACATGAATAGCTAGTACGTACGTATTGTAAGGTTTTTTTGATCATGTCACCAGTTTTTCTTGGATATAGTAAGATTATGGAAAATAATCATAGACTCTAACTGCAACAAGAATACGATCTCTTCCTATAGCATTATTAAAATCAGTTTTCATGCCGACCAGGCCGATACACAGAGGTAAGAAAACGTTGCAACAACCCATCACAAGACAAACAGAAAATGCACCGTATGAATATCTGCAATAAGTAAAAGTAAGTCTGAATAATTATATTTCTTTGAAGTTTTAGTAAAATTTCAAGCAAACCAAAGCTGCAAATATAAAATGAGCACCGGTTCACAATATATTACACATTTGCAACTGTATAATATACAATTTCTGTACTATACAGGATGTTACTAAAGATTACTAAAACTCTTAAATCCGTAATAACCCTATAGCTTTTACACATGTATCATATGTGGTACATCTACAAATTGTCTTTCTGAGAAAAAAAAATCTTCTCGCTTGTAAAGAAGAAATAAGGAAAAACCAATAACCACCTTAAGCCAAGTTACAATTTCATTAAAAATTGCAGTAGTGACATTTCTGAGTTATATTAGACAATATCAAGTTAGGAAAAATATTTATGACATGGGATAAACCATATGTTTAAGGTTGTGTCAAAACCATTCAGATTTTGTGAACACTATCAATATTAAAAATATTTTTAGGTGCAACCCTCACTTTGTCGAACGACTACTTTGAAGCTAATTAAAAGGTGAAAAGAAAAATACAATGACTACTTTGAAGCAATCCGTCCGTTAATTAAAAGGTGAAAAGAAAAATACAAAAATCTGGGCATATTCATAACAACATAATTAAATTTCATTAAAAAGGATTATTTCAGCATCTACGTGAAATAATGGGATTAGAAACCATCCGTTTTGATTGTCATTACAAAATGTCTATAAATCAAAGTCGTCTAGAAGGTATAAAAGCAGGACACGCGCATCTAAAAAATACCATCACAAGGAAATCTGAGGATGCCGTATAAGGTTTATGGCAAGGCCTTTAAACAGTAAGAGACTCCAGTTCACATTATACTTTACTGTGGACATATTTCAATATATGGCTACATGCCATGCGGAAAAAAAAAAAAGATCGTCTACAGTTAAAAACTACATCATTAGGCCGAACACAACTTCATTAACAGCTTTCCAGCATAATGCAGTCCAATTCAAAAAACCCTGAAGTCCATTGTTGATTTTCAAAGCAATGTTTTAGCGTTGCATCAGAGAGGTGTTGATTTGAACCTGTAAATATATATATATATATATTTTTTCTTTAATATGGCTGTTAATGGACTCTTGAGGAAAATGAACACCTCTGTGGCAAATCATTTAATGATGAAGCTGCTGTACAGTTGTCTCAAAAGTAGCATTATTCTGCAGAAATGTATTTCTGTGGAGTGTTGTTTATGAAATTGTGTTCAACTCACCCCTATATTTGGCCATTATGTATTTACACCAGACATTTCTTGTCTACTGTATAATAAGATTAAAGGTACAGGAATATTATTTTGATTCTCAGTCCGTTCTTTCGTGACATGAATGTCTGTACCGGCACTTTCCTGAACAGCATCACCACACGTTAGCGCTGACATTGAAGAATTCGAGCGGGAAAAATAAACAAAACCAGAACCATGTCCCTATGTTTGAAAATGTCACAAAAGTGTGGTGGGTTTAAAAAAATATACCCAAGAGAATCCAAATTCAAGGTCTCCTTCCAACTTTGAAAAACATTGTAGAGGCAAACATCGGTGTCTTACAAAACTTTTTTTTTTTATTTGCTCAGTTGTGATTTTCTTAGAGAATCCAAGAATTCTGATGACAAACTGTTCATCTTTTTTTAGTACATTGAAACATTCAGAACCTGAAAAAAAACATGAAAACATTAAAAATGTATTATGAGGGAAAACACTATATCTCAGTTATAAGTTATAGGTTAAAAATAACTATGGTGACTGTAAAGTAATCAGAGTAAATGTGGCAACATAGAAGGACATTCAAAAAATCACTGATCACACAGCTAAGTCACTCTCTTGTAGAATTGTGTATTGCCAAGAATCTGGAGATACAATACAATATATTGCACGACGATATATATGTATATATAAGCTGTCAACACAATGTTGTTCCATCTTAACATCAGGTTACAGACATTGGAACAGAGGGATCTACATTTGGACCAAATATGAGGTTTGAACGATATTCAAATATCATATAAACAGCTAAACATTATTACACAGGAAGGAAGGAAAAAACATTCTCACCGAATCGTCCATGATGGAGGAGTCAAAGTAATCTGGCTTCAGTTCAGTTCTTTCTCTGCGATTCTTTGATGCAGGCTGAAACAGAAACAAAAACTCAGTCAGAAAGTTGAAATGTATTGTTAGACAAAGGAGACAAAATTTAGCAATAATAATTAACAATAAATTTAGCAATATTTATTATTAAAGTCCCTTCTAGCACAGAGTAGCACTAATTACCAAATCAATATCCATGGTGTCAAAATCCATGCCCTCGTTAATGTCCTCTGATGACATCATCACGTCCTCCACTATTGGCTCCTCGTCATCCTCCATGAGTCCAGAGCCTCTTCGACTGAGGAGCACAGACACAGACTATTTCACATACGACCTTCGCCCAATGAATGACAGCCGTTGAACTGGGCGTGTTGTTTCTTACATGGCCTGCTGCATGTGGTTCCTCATCTTGGCGTAGTGCATGTTCGCTCTGTCCTGCTGCTGACGGGCCTCGGCTTGTTGCCTCTGCGTCAACATCCACGTCACCTGGGTGCTGCAGGACAACGGCCAGTGGTTAGGATGACTTAGTAATGTCTAAACAGTCTAAACAGCAGCCACATACACAAATATTTATTGTCAGGAAAAATCAAGTTAAGTCTGCAAGAGTTTGAAAGATTCCTACTTGTAATCAATGGTGGCCTGGTGGTGGAGTTGCTGCTGCTGCTGCTGCTGCTGCGGAGGCACAGGTGATCGATGAGGATGCTGATCCGTCGGCATGGTGTACGGGGTCGTGTAGCCGTCCTCGGGCCTCATCTTCTTTGGTTCCCGCAGCACGGTGGAGGTGAGGTGAGGCGAGTGCATCATGACTGGAGTCTGCACGCTGTGCTCACGGTTCATCCACACTGTGTCACTGCTGCTGCAGCTGTTCTCTTCTGCTGGAGACAATGACCACCGCCGTGTGTTTAAATCAACATTATTTACATATTACACTATCAGTAACGTAAATAAGAAAGAGAAGATGATTAAATCTGCGACTACTGCAGAATCGTTTGACTCGAGTGTACGCCGTAGCGTAACCTTTGAACCCTCAGTGTAAAATGGAATTGATTGTTAGAGTGAATTTCTGCTGAGAGCACCATGTTGTATTGCTTGCCTTCAGGAAGCTTCCTCTTGCTGGCTGTGACTGTCTTGGACTTTTTGCTCCTGGTGGAACCTCGACTGCTGATCCCACTGATGACGGACATGGTGTCGTCATCTGCACCAGCCTGAAGGGAGTTCCTGTAGGAGATGAGAGGGAGCCAGCAGTCCTCCCTCTGCAAAGACATCTGGAAGGTCATGAACCTCTCCAGGTACAGGTGTCTGTAGAGGCCAGAAGAAGGAAATGATTCAGAAAGATTTAAAGAAATTGTTTTCAGCTCTGAGCTGGTCGCAAATATACATCGAAGCGTTAACTTACACAGTTTTCTTGTCCTGTCGAATCAGTTTGCTTGAGAATTCACTCAAAATGTCCAAAAATGCTAGATGAAGCGGAGGACCACCCTCTCCCTGAGGACTTGGATCTTTAAAAGCAAACTCAATCCCGTCCCTGGAACGGACATAAGGCGGCATGAAAAAGGAGATTTGGTTTTTCTCAGCAAACCCCACTTCATTAACCTTCATCAGCCTGTTACGTACTTGTGCAACATGGCGATTGCCTCTCTCGTCTTTAACTGATCCAGGCCAAAGGTCAATGCGAATCGCCGGGCGAGTTCTTTAATGCCACAGAAGGCTGATGAGGAGCGGTCGAAACCGAAGCCCAGTTCAGACATCATGTCATTAAATAACTATCAGAGGAAACAAAAACAACAGAATACAATCATTCTGCAACAACCATCGATGTCGGAGGAACTCATGTGACCACGTCGAGCATCAATCTCACCCTTTGAAGGCTCAGTATGAGTGTCTTAGCGTATTGGATTTTGTCGATTTGTCGTGTTTTACTCATCGTTTCTTTGATGATGTCTCCGTAGTCGTTGTAATACTGAAAAGAATAAGAACGAAGTGCAGTTAATGAGACGTGCAGAACTGAGGACTCTGTAGTCGCCAAACATTTCTAACACACACCTTCATGTACTGTTTGAAAATATCTGCTCCAGTGTTCATTTCTACAACGTTGTAGGTGATTAGTTTGCAATACGCAGCAAGAAGGTTTCTTCTCTTGTGCAGAGCCTCGATTTTACTGGCTTCATCGTCCTGGTGTCCATCTGAAAAAAAGTACCAAGTATTAAATGTTTATTACAAATATAAACAAACCAAGCCTTGGTTTTACAGGGAACGTTTATTACAAATATTTTTAACAAACCAAGCCTTGGTTTTACAGGGCATCTGTCTCCGACCTGTGCTGTTGTCATCATCCTGATCAATAAACACTTGATCAATAATGAAGTTGAGCAGCTCAGCCTGTAAGGAGGAGTCTGGTGTGTAGACCAGGGTCTCCAGTTGTTCGCGGCCTGAGGACATGATTTGGTGACTGAAGATCAAGAGCAGATCACACAGGATGGTGAAGGCCTGAAAACACACACACACACACACACACCACTTCTGTTTTTACACCAACCAACTACACTGTCTAATGAGGGCTGGAAGAACAGCTGTGTCAGCAGACTGTACCTGCTCCTTGACTGCGGTGCTGATGCTGTTTAAGTAACGTTGACACATTAAAGAGTAGGCTCTCATTTGTTTCCTCAAGGTCACTACATCCCCCTGACGAGAGGCAAAGGAAAACAAACAGCTGTGTAAGTAAACCAAGTACAAGTCCGTCGAATGAAGTAAAGCAAGCTGTGCTTGATGAAACAGCCGAGTCAACAGGACCATAAATCTATAAATACCTTTATTGAACTGCCACTTGAGACCTTTGCTAGATGCCACAGGACGATGTAATGTGTGCACTGCAATGCATGGATTACAATCTGTGGGGGCGGGGCAACATAAAAGTCAACTATAGTTGAAAATAGTTGTATTAAAGTTGTTGTATTAAAACACACCTGTTCTGGCATATCTCCGTTCTGCAGGCCCGTGTTGAGGAGTCTGTAGCTGCTGCCGAACAGATCCCATTTTGAAAGGTCATGTGCACTAGTGGTGAGAAGGTGAAACACAACAATCGCATTACAAAGACCGTGGATAAACAGACGTCATGTCAGAAGTACGTCGAGTCAAAAGATTTACTTGTTGAAAGCAGTGATTTTCTTAAGCGTGGATAAAACCTGGTAGGCGTCGTCATCGTCTGGTTCTTCACCCTGACGGACAAGAAAACAAAGAGCTCTGAAGTCTATCAACATCCTCTACACGGTCTTTAGAAATGAGCGGCTCAGAGAACTCACCTCCTGAAGGAAGTCCTCCAGAAGCCTGTTGAACTTGTCCACCAGCTCATCCAGTAGCTGGGAGCGGGCGATGTCCACGCGGTTGTAGATGGTGAACTCCTCGTTGCAGAGGTAACGGTAGGTGGTGGAACAGGCCTCCAGGACTTCAGTGTCCGTGTGTTTGTCCACCACCTCCCAGATCTGCCGCAGCAGTGCGTCCAGGTGCTTAACGCAGAAATGAATGGATTTCACCGTTAGTTTAGGCAAATTTAAAACTGTACGACTAAGGCAACATTCAGACTGCAGGTGCTGTGGCTCAACTCTGATTATTTTGCACAGTTATTCAAATTCAAATTTAAATGTGTGCAGAATGATGTGTTCTTGTCCCCCTTAGCCAGACCTCTGGGGGAGGAAGCCTGGCGATCTTTACTGTCACTGCCTGGCATCTCGTTTTTTTCCCCACTGACTAGCTCCTTCAATGGATAAGCATCTGATTAAGAACCTTGGCCTGTGTTAAAAAAAAGAACACAGATGGGCCCCATTCACCTGCAGTGTGAAACTAGTCTTAGAAAAACTGACCAACCTTTTCCAACCGTCCAGTTGTGTAGATGTCAAGGTCAAAGTACTTTGGAATTTGGAGCAAATTGGACACCTTGTCAATATCCACACAGTACTATGTCAAAAAAGAACAAAAGCTGTTAAGGCTGCAGCCTTTTAGAGCAACAACATTATAAAAAAAAGTTGACCAAAAAGTATTCACCTTTGCCAGTAACAGAGGCAACGCAACAGAAAACATCTCTGTGATTCGTGTGCGATCATCCAGCTGAGTTTTTTTCTCTTTGGCACTCAGGACCTTCACCCAAACAATCCAAATGGGTTAAAACATCAAATCTTCCATGAAAACAAAGTGACAATTTCTATGCAGTGAAGTAACTCACCCTCTTTCCTGTGCCCCTGCCCACAGGAGGGTGGCACTCACACGCCTGACGGACGGCACAGAGCATGAGCTCAACCAGAGCAGTTTCCTGCCCATCGGTCAGGGCTGAAAATCCAAAGACACGTGAAGTTACTGAGGAGGAAAGAAGCAGATTTTTAAAGATGTTTTAAATCTGGGCCTCTTTCTTTTACCTTCCTCCCCCGACATGGGCTCATCAAGCAACAGGCTGATCATGGTCTCCCAGTCCTTCAGCAGCTCTGACCCACACTCCCACAAACTGTCCACTAAGTAGGCCCCGTGCTCATGCAGCTGTGAAACATCAAACGTTACTGAATGGGAACTCCTGAGGTTGAGGTTGTGATGATGCACTTTAGGACACGAGGATCTGGTTTGGTTACCTCACTCTCCAAAAAGAAGAATACAGTTGTTTTAATGAGGCTGCCGTTGAGGCTCTGCCTGCCCTTCCTGGGTAACCCCTCGTCCTCTGGACCACGGTGACTGAAGAGCCTTTAATGAGCAGAGCACAAACCACTGTTCAAAGTTCATAAATATTTGGAGCCTTAAAAAAGCCAGAGGCAAAGATAACATCATTTCAACTACAAATTTATGATAAACTCTCACTTCTTGAAGAGAAATTCTCCTGCGGAGACAGCGATGGGTCGATGTGCCGAGTAAACCAGGTGGTAAACGCTCTCACAGTCCTCTGCGGTGAGAACCTCGTCAGTGCTCCTGTTGAATGATGCCACATTTATGGTTATATTTTAATAGTTTGAGAGCTTTTTTTCCCACAGTGTTTTGAATCAAGGTAATGTATGCTATTCTGACAGGTATGGTAAACTGGCAGGACATTGGACAAATGTGTACTAAAATTCTTTTGTATAATATTTCCCCTTTTACCAAAAAATATGACATCACAGCTGTGATTGTGTTAGATCTTTGTTGGATATCATGTTTAAATAAAAAAAAACAACGAAAAAGTCACTCACTGTAAGACAAGGGTCAGAAGTTTAACGGCTTGCACAGCGACATCATATTCCTTATCAAGAGTCATCGACACAATGCGGTCCTGTCATTGGTAGAAAGTTTATGAGAATAACCCAAAAAGGAAAAAAAAAATCTGAATCTCAACACATGATTTTTTTTTTTTAATAGAAAAAACAATGGTGCAGCTTTCAGCTCACCTTAAAGCGACTGGTGAAGAGCTCCAGCCTAGGACTGAGGTCTTTGCTGTAGAACAGGCCCTGCAGAGCCGTCAGGCATTTTATCCGTACCTCACCTTGCTGTAGTCACGACAGAACCAAGTCAAATATTTCACGTGCTGCTCTGTGTTCAGGCAATGAAGACGACGGACGGCCTGTTATGAAAGTGACAGGACAGCTCACCTTGTCGTGCATCGTCCAGCCGACGTACTTCAGGTAGCTGTCGTTGAGGAAGGCGTCGCTGTACAACTTCATCCACACTCCGATCTCCTCAATACAAATGGCTCTGATTTCAGCAATGGCATCACTGGAAATGGAAAACAAAATTAAATCAGATTAGGATTCAGCCACTGAGTAGGGTTAGTGTTGTAATGTGGAAGAAAAAAGAACAAATATGCATTTAGCAGGTTCTTGATTTTACTCTAGATGGCAGCAGAGGTCAAATATGAGAAACACAACTGTATTGTTTAAGTGAATTCTGGTGTAGCCCAGTGAGGGAGTCACATACCGATATCTGTG
>NC_024325.1:15414341-15507454 GCF_000523025.1 Cynoglossus semilaevis
CCAGGAATAAGAAAAACTTTGACAATCTCGTTTTTTTCCCCACTGACTAGCTCCTTCAATGGATAAGCATCTGATTAAGAACCTTGGCCTGTGTTAAAAAAAAGAACAGAGATGGGCCCCATTCACCTGCAGTGTGAAACTAGTCTTAGAAAAACTGACCAACCTTTTCCAACCGTCCAGTTGTGTAGATGTCAAGGTCAAAGTACTTTGGAATTTGGAGCAAATTGGACACCTTGTCAATATCCACACAGTACTATGTCAAAAAAGAACAAAAGCTGTTAAGGCTGCAGCCTTTTAGAGCAACAACATTATAAAAAAAAGTTGACCAAAAAGTATTCACCTTTGCCAGTAACAGAGGCAACGCAACAGAAAACATCTCTGTGATTCGTGTGCGATCATCCAGCTGAGTTTTTTTCTCTTTGGCACTCAGGACCTTCACCCAAACAATCCAAATGGGTTAAAACATCAAATCTTCCATGAAAAAAAAGTGACAATGTCTATGCAGTGAAGTAACTCACCCTCTTTCCTGTGCCCCTGCCCACAGGAGGGTGGCACTCACACGCCTGCCGGACGGCACAGAGCATGAGCTCAACCAGAGCAGTTTCCTGCCCATCGGTCAGGGCTGAAAATCCAAAGACACGTGAAGTTACTGAGGAGGAAAGAAGCAGATTTTTAAAGATGTTTTAAATCTGGGCCTCTTTCTTTTACCTTCCTCCCCCGACATGGGCTCATCAAGCAACAGGCTGATCATGGTCTCCCAGTCCTTCAGCAGCTCTGACCCACACTCCCACAAACTGTCCACTAAGTAGGCCCCGTGCTCATGCAGCTGTGAAACATCAAACGTTACTGAATGGGAACTCCTGAGGTTGAGGTTGTGATGATGCACTTTAGGACACGAGGATCTGGTTTGGTTACCTCACTCTCCAAAAAGAAGAATACAGTTGTTTTAATGAGGCTGCCGTTGAGGCTCTGCCTGCCCTTCCTGGGTAACCCCTCGTCCTCTGGACCGCGGTGACTGAAGAGCCTTTAATGAGCAGAGCACAAACCACTGTTCAAAGTTCATAAATATTTGGAGCCTTAAAAAAGCCAGAGGCAAAGATAACATCATTTCAACTACAAATTTATGATAAACTCTCACTTCTTGAAGAGAAATTCTCCTGCGGAGACAGCGATGGGTCGATGTGCCGAGTAAACCAGGTGGTAAACGCTCTCACAGTCCTCTGCGGTGAGAACCTCGTCAGTGCTCCTGTTGAATGATGCCACATTTATGGTTATATTTTAATAGTTTGAGAGCTTTTTTTTTCCACAGTGTTTTGAATCAAGGTAATGTATGCTATTCTGACAGGTATGGTAAACTGGCAGGACATTGGACAAATGTGTACTAAAATTCTTTTGTATAATATTTCCCCTTTTACCAAAAAATATGACATCACAGCTGTGATTGTGTTAGATCTTTGTTGGATATCATGTTTAAATAAAAAAAAACAACGAAAAAGTCACTCACTGTAAGACAAGGGTCAGAAGTTTAACGGCTTGCACAGCGACATCATATTCCTTATCAAGAGTCATCGACACAATGCGGTCCTGTCATTGGTAGAAAGTTTATAGAATAACCCAAAAAGGAAAAAAAAAAATCTGAATCTCAACGCATGATTTTTTTTTTTAATAGAAAAAACAATGGTGCAGCTTTCAGCTCACCTTAAAGCGACTGGTGAAGAGCTCCAGCCTAGGACTGAGGTCTTTGCTGTAGAACAGGCCCTGCAGAGCCGTCAGGCATTTTATCCGTACCTCACCTTGCTGTAGTCACGACAGAACCAAGTCAAATATTTCACGTGCTGCTCTGTGTTCAGGCAATGAAGACGACGGACGGCCTGTTATGAAAGTGACAGGACAGCTCACCTTGTCGTGCATCGTCCAGCCGACGTACTTCAGGTAGCTGTCGTTGAGGAAGGCGTCGCTGTACAACTTCATCCACACTCCGATCTCCTCAATACAAATGGCTCTGATTTCAGCAATGGCATCACTGGAAATGGAAAACAAAATTAAATCAGATTAGGATTCAGCCACTGAGTAGGGTTAGTGTTGTAATGTGGAAGAAAAAAGAACAAATATGCATTTAGCAGGTTCTTGATTTTACTCTAGATGGCAGCAGAGGTCAAATATGAGAAACACAACTGTATTGTTTAAGTGAATTCTGGTGTAGCCCAGTGAGGGAGTCACATACCGATATCTGTGAACAAACACTCCCTTGAAAATTGCATTCATCATGTTTTCAATTTCATCTTGATTTTCTTGAAGCTGGAAGAAAAACATAAAAAGATTTATATATATATATACATATATATATTTACCATATATTAATTTTGTGACCTAATCATTCACATTTCCAGTTAGGATTTTCAAGAGACAGGCTTAAACACAAAAACCAGAATTATCATTTTTGTGTATATTTTTCAAGGTATTAATGATTATTTTAGTGTGTATATATATAGTATATATAGGTATTAATGATTGTTTTGAAGTGCGTAAACAATTTCCCTCTCACCTCTTTCCTCTTCTGTAACAGCAGCTCCAAACGTTCGTTGGCCCTTTTTGCAACCACTTTGTTTCTCTCCGCCTCATACTGTCTCTGTGTGTTGTCCATGTTGATGCTCAGGTTCAGAGCAACGTTCACCAGTGCCGTCATCAGCTTCATGGCTGACAGAGGAGATAAAGAACAGATGCACGTGTGAAGGACACCTGAAAACCTAACCAGTACAACAATAATGTAAAATATGGGTTTCTCCAACGATCTGTGCTGGTGTCATGAGTTTCTTTCAAAACTTTGGTGAAGCTGATGTCCACAATAATATTAATCAGTCTTTAGTCTTCATCACAGTCCATTTGACGGTTCTTCTTTTCACAAAAGAATTAAAGTGATCGTTTTGACAGTCCTAGAAGGAAAAGTGCAGAATAAAAAATACACCAACCTGCTAGTGTGCTTGTGTGTCTAAACGCTCTGACCTGTGAGTCTGACAGGCCAGTGAGCAGTGAGATGACCGTGTCCATCATATACTCATCGTAGATGATGCTGTACTGACACTGCCGCACTAGGACCGCAATAAAGTCACAGAAACTTGTCCTGAATTTCTTCCACTGTGGCCCTGACATAGTTAATGGATAGTCACCGCTGTCCTATTTGAAAAGAGAAACAGTCACATAATTAGCTTCAGTCCAGAATATTTTCATATTTTTTTCCTTCCACTTGGATCACCTCATCAAACTCCTCCGTCATTTTACGAATGATCTCGGAGTTCTGCATATTTCTAAACATCTCCCCGCTCACAGCACCTGTGTGAAGAACCATCGAATATCAGTACTTTTACTTTTTCTGTTTAGACACAAACGCACACAGTTTTGGCATAAACTCACCTTTACAGCCTGAGCATTGAATGAAGAAGTTGATTAAGTCCAGGAGTGCAACGTCACGGTCCTGTTTGTACGACTCAATCCAGTCATCGACAACAGACTACATGAAGAAACAACACAACGACAAACACACATGATCCAAACTCTTCGCAGTAGTGAGATAATACAACAGGAAATGCAGCTATTTTTTTGTGTTGGTTGTACCCACCTGTGTGGCACTCTTGCCCATTTTGACCACCTCAAAAAGAGTCATGTTCTCCATCCCATTCTCCTGATGATGGCCATTCATCCAGCCAGGACCAGCGCCCCTCCCAGCTCCAGCTTTGGCCTTGTCGCCAACAGCCTTCCTCCCTTTTCTTGCTGCCTATAATAATAATGTAACATATTTGAATGTGTACAACAAAATTAAAACAACCAGCAAAAAAAAACCCAAAAACCATCTCGTCAGGCAAAACTGCTCAACAATATTTAATGTTTTTTCTGTCAATCCTGTGAAACTACTGTGGGAAATTCTGTGGCTTCTACAAGTGCAAAGCTGGATGAACAGAAACCTCATCACTCTTCCAACTCAGGTTTCTAAAAAGTTCAGTGAATTTTATGATGACATCAAACATACCAGTCCCTTTCCAGCCTTGACATTTTTGCCATCGGGATCCTCGAGATCAGTATCCGAGGATAACTGAGACTCTACCTCTCTGTGAACAATAAATCAAGAAGTTAGTCATAAAAAAATGTAGGTTTTTGTTTTTAAAAATCCAGGAATTAATTCATTTTTATGTGCTTACTGGGGAGAGTGAAATTCTGGGAGAAAATCCTGCGCTGCTATCATTTCTGAAACATTTTTTGTATCTGCAGGAGTGTGTGCTGCTGCTGCCGCTGTTAATGATGATGGTGATGATGATGCTCTGGACTCAAGCAAAAAATAATCTTCTAAACTGCACCTTCAAGACATGTAGAACGTGTGTGTTAATTTATGACATTGATGACAAATATACACAGTACAGTACTACAGTACTTTTAAGAATGATTCAACACATTATTTTTAAGTGTGCTCTGTAGGACGGTGCCATGTTCAGAGCACCTCAGGGGCAACTTTGCAGCTGGTGGACTCAAACCTGAAACCTTATGGACCCAACTTCTTAACCACTAAGCCACCACTTGCCCGTTTTTTTTTCCTTTTTTTTTTTTTTTTTTTTTACAAAGCTAATATTTTTTTTTAATCAATAAAAGCAGCAAACGTTTATTTATAATTGGCAACCTGAAAATGATCAGTCTCCAATTAATTTACCCCTGAACGCATCTATTCAAAAGAGTGCATACAGTGATAACATAATATTTTGTAGGTATTTAAAAAAGGGAATACATTGAGAAGACATTTGTTCTTGTTTTTGCACATGTCCCTGTTCTTTCAGCGAATTACGTCACAGAGCCGAATGACAGCACTGAGAACGAACGAACAAACATAAAAAGAACACTTAGTTGTTAATGACTAAGAAATAATGGCGCTTTGTTGACTCTAGCGTTGCGAACCTACAGTATTGCAATACGTCGTTGTTGTTCTGAACTTCCTGTGTCCATATATGGCATCGCGTCAATCGCCTTTTATCGCGCGGCGGAATCTGCTTCGATAACAGACGTGTTACTCACTCTGGTGTTTTTACTTATATTTTGTGGTCATAGACACTAAAAATTTCTACCGTGGAAACACTGGACTGTGAAATAATTCCAGACAGGCGCAGTTGTTCACTTCCGAACTACAAACAGCAGCACAGATGTTTGTGAAGCCGCTGCTGATTCTTCCCTCTCATCTCCTCTACTGACGTGCTGTCTCTGGCCACGACGGTCGAGCAGCTCCGATGCTAACACTGGCTAATATAGGTGTTTGCCAAACGTTAGCGGAAATATTCATTTATTTTTAGACACGGAAACGTACTCTTTAGACAATGTATTGCTCACAGAGATGCCAGTGCCTTGAATTTTAATGGTCATAGCATCAGAATTGTTGCTAGTTGTGCTAGCAATGGGGTTAGCCTGCTAACAGTCCACAGCTAAACAGAAGCTGGAGTCATTTGTAGCTCTTACTTATAACGTCGGCAGCGTGGACTTTGTTAAATGTCTTTATTGAAGCAAGATTTTTCAAATTTGATCACCAAGCATGTGTTTTGAGATGTCCAGGCAACAGCATCAATGACAAACTCCCAGAATGTTAACGTTCGCCATCCGCCATTTTACAACTTACCTTGTTTTTAAATCATACACGGACTAAAAGCAGTTTAAATCCAAATGTGTATGACTTTGTCGAAAGACCACTGCAAACGGGGTTTTCCACTGGTATTTTCCAAACTTCGAAAAGTATAATTTAAATAATCAAATAACGAGTCCTCGGTGGCTATTAAATAGCAAAGGTACAGTTTTGTGTTTGCGTTGTTATTGATGTGGCGCACACACCCCACCTGTCGGTGACACAGGGAAGTGTACGTAAGAGGTCTTATCCTGTCAGACAGTGATGGAACCACAGTATACTCGGCGGTATTTGCCATAAATATATATAAAAAAAATTATTAAATATAAACTGGCAGCGTCTGCTTCTCAGCAAAACAAGGTTAACAACTGTTATGTCGAATTAAAAGGGCTTATAATCCTGACCTAATACGACACGTGATAAAACAAACTGCAAGGATAAACAAACATAACCTTAGGTGAATTCATTTTAATATAAATTAAGTGTTCAACTTTTTAATTTTAGATTGAAAGATTCACCTCATCTATGTTCATATCCAAATATCTAACATTTTTTGATTTGAAAAAGTTGAAAATTATTAATTTAAATTTAGTTTTATTTTCAAAGATTGGGATGTTGTGATAGTTTAGAGGCTATTTGAACATCAGAGAAGGAAAAACTCGTCACAACTTTGGCAGCTTTGACACTTTATTGTACCATTTAATCATATTTTACAGGTTTTTGTGAGCAGCGCCAAGTTTAAAAGCCACCAGCTGTTAGTATAACTACATCTACAGTCCATGCCAGGTTTATTCCCTTTATATCAAAATGCTCATACACTTTTAAAGCCATTATCTTCACAGATGAGTAGTAGGTGTCATGGAGACAGTGCATGAAAAACTGAAGTAACGTACAGGAAGGAGAGAAAGGTCTAACGTTCTGTCAGGTGCTGTTTGCGACGGATTTTTGATTTGTTTTGATGGGAGTCACATCTACATGAACTCATTAAAGAAACTGCTGACCGGCCCTTCCACGGGCATCCCCTGGCAGAAGGAGGGCACCAGCAGGAGATCGGGGTCCTTAATCTCCGTTTCAATGTCGAAGTTGCTGTTAAAGGAAGTGGCATAATTATAAATAAATCGATATTTAACGGAGTATTTCAATGTGTAATCATCATAACGTTTTTGGACATTTTTCCAGAAGTAGATTACAAGTTTTCTAACAAAAAATAAATATATTATAAATTCATAAAAATATGGAGTTGAGTTTGCCCTCTTTCCCCTGCAGGGGGAGCTATAAACCCAGTCTATGAACTTCTAAACCTTATAAACGTTTTTTTTTATTTTTTTTCCATCAAATCCTTCATTGGGTCTTTTCTTTTAATTTCCAACTAGGAAAACCCCATTACTAGTTGCTGAAATGAAATCAAAACAAAATTAGAAAATAACCTGGAGACGATGACATCATCCAACCCTTCCAGTTGAAAAGGGGGCATTACTTTTGTAGGGTATTTCTACACAACGCATCATTGAGTTACTGAATATTGTCTTTTTAAACATGTTTTCTTGTACGGTTGTTTACTAATAGGGTCGCCCAATATAAATAAATAAAAACTCTCTACTGCTCTTCCTGTCTGATGAACTGACTTGATGACACCAGATATTTTATTATATTATTAATATGATGTTTATATTAAAATACAATAATCATCCCACACTCGGATAATTTAGTGCGAGTCTTTGCAACCAACACAGGCTGCCACAGGAGGTGCCGTAAGGGATATGTGGTTCCTCCGCTACACTATAGAACCATTAAATATGTTATTTGAATTCCATATTTTCTTTTAACAACTTAGACATTTTAGAATTTTAAATAATATACGGTAAAATAAAAAGACACCAACCTAATTAACAATGACCTGGACCCGCTGAGGTAGAGCATGGATACAGGCAAACATCCCATCGTTACACTCATGGTGTATTTGCCTGGCAACACAAAAGACAGTAACCAATCAGGTTAGACAGATGTTACCGCACATTCACATTTACACACGCTATTCTAGAAAATTCTCTCAACCTTTCTCAGGAAGGTCTCCGGTCCATACATTGACCTTCATTCCTTCTCCTTCGATGGAGGGACTCCCTAGGTTTAACATGCTGATGAAGTGAGCGTCATCAGGGACGTCCAGAGGATGTAAAGTGCACTGCAATGCCTTCTTCTCACAAGACTGATTTTTGCTGTCGATCTCGTAGAGGATTCCCTGCAAGTCACAGTGTGTGAACAGTGAAAAGACGTACGAGAGAGGCACCGGTTCATTTTAGTCAAATTACAGCAGCATTCGTTGAAACAAGACAAGAGTTACTTCTTCAAAAAACATCAGCAGATCCAAGTGTAGTGTGGTGTTCACGAATGCGCTCTCGTTGGTCCTGAAGCGCAATTTCTTGCCCATGGAATCGTAAGTGAACGTGCCGAAGGCTTTGAATTCGCCCTTCATGTTTATCTGGAGAAGAAAAGTGAAAAACAGAGAAGTCTTTCGACTGTAACGACAGTGCTTTTAGAGAATGAAAGAGTTGAAATGTGTCATAAATCAAACTCACCGCAGTCATAGATCCTGTCATGTTAGGTGAATCTGAAAATCAACAGTTGGTAAAGGAATGAATTTAACACAGCACAACAATCATGAAATCCTCAAAATCATCTAAATCATAACAGTCGCTTTCTTACGACAGGGATGATGGTCTGCATGTGTGGCCGCAGTCACGCACAGGAGGACGAAGGATGCAACAGTTGCGTACATTTTCCTGGTGCAGACAGACGTGCAAGATACTGACTGAGATGACATGAAAACCCTATGTGCATCTGTCTCTCGGTGCGTTTTCTCATTCCTTTTATAGCGCCACCAGGCTGGCGAAGACAATAGCCATGACGTAAAAAGGCACAGCGTGACAGAAAACAAGACGAAAACATCAAGCTGAACAAACACGTCAGACCCAGTCCTGGCAGGGGAGTCACTTCAGACTTCTCCAAAGCTAACAGTTTGTTGTTCTGTCTCTGCTCTCCTCAGATGTTCTTATGCAACGTTCAGCACAGGCCGCTGCACCTGTCCCACAGCAACATTCAAGAGCTCAAAACCAGGTCAACCTCCATCAGGGACACACACACAGTTTTCAGGGCCTGCATTGGTCCAGAGGTGGCACATGGTTGACATCATGCTACACATGGAACCTAAAGGAAAGAAATGCTATAAGTAACCATATAGATTGAAGGAAGGAAGAGTGGGAGAAAGGAAGGAAAGAAAGAAAGAAGAAAAATCTACATGTCCCTCTACCGCTTGGATGTCATTTTAATTTAGTTTTATTTTCACAGATTGGGATCTTATGATAGTTTAGACTCTAAACTATCATAAAAACCAAGGAGTTCTTCCTTTTGATGTTCAAATATTTGAACATCAAAAAGAGAAACTCCTCACAGCTTTAGCAGCTTTGTACCGTTTAATCATATTTTACAGATTTTTGTGAGCAGCGCCAAGTTGAAAAGTCACCAGCTGTTAGTATAACAGAGAACACAGATTTAGTTTTTCAACATGATCAAAAATCTTTTCTTTTTTTGTTGTTGTTGTTGTCGCAGCTGAGAACTAAACGGCTGGGATGAGACCACGACCGGGGATGACCTGCGGGACTGTATTTATTTATTTTCTTGCTTCTTCGATCATATAAAATCCGTGTGGTGTGTGTGGTGGTGTCGTCGGTGGTAATAGTTGTAGTAGGTGAGGGGATCGGGGGTCGGGGTTAACACAGATAAAGAGGTTTACCATAAGTGGAAAAAGGGAAGTGGACTGAAGTGCTGGTGTAGATGCTGTGTGTACAGGTCTGAAAACAGGAAGGAACTACATAACAAAACTCAGAGATACCTGAAACTACAGAGTAAAAAACACATGCCCAGAGAGAAACTCCATGTGTGTGAGAAAATCAACATCATGTGTAACAGGAATGGTGGAGAAAACTGGGGGGGATACGAGGGATACCCTTATCGCTGCGTGATCACCGACAGTCACTTCTGTTTTTTCAGTTTCTGAGAGGAAGTGGCTGTCGGTGTATGCACTATGATTCACCCTTACGCTGTCATGTAAGAGAGTAAGATTATGTCCGACATAAGTGTGGATTTTGCAGAAAACACCCACACAAGTCAGATGACCAGGATTTATTAGAATTCACTGCTACTTTAAAGAATCGTGATAAATCAGTGATGCCCACAGGCCACCAAATCCAGTCTAAACCTGTTAATTATTATTATTTATTATAATTTAATCATCATTAAATTTACATTTGGGTCTTAACCAGATACCCTCCCTGACACCACCCACCCTGGTCAATCAACTTGGTTTTGAGCCCAGAACCTCCTGCATGGCAGGCAGGGGTCGTACTACTGTAGCCCCCCTTTTTCTTGGCATATATTTCCATTTTACTGACATAGAGGCAAAGTCTGACCAAAATGGTCTCATAAGAAACAGGTTTGGGAATCAAGAAGGGGCATAAAAGAATCATCCACAGAAAACCAGACTCTCACAGAAATTCCTTACTTGTAAAAATAAAAAATAAAAACTTCTGCAAGCCGTATTTCCATCAGAAATTCCTTTTTCAGTCAAATTCTGAAACATGTCTTTGACAACAGTTAACAACCTGCCCCATATCCTCATACGAAGACTGAAACCCATTTCCTTTCAGACGTTCTGTAAGATGAAATAAAAACCAGAGAAAAGTTCTGGTTTCAAAAAGATTCATTTTTGTATAAATACATTTGACAGACATCAGTCTTATCTGAAACTCCTGAAAGTGTCAAAGATTACTAACGTGTGAAGACGGTGATAAGCCTTGAACCCTGGACCTTAGAGCTGAGTTATGCACATTTACAGTACAAAGAAGTAAAAGTGAGACAGACTTTATGCCACCAAGTAAAACCCTTAGTCAAATGAAACCAGCGCACCACAAAGAGGTAGGTCGAAACCACAACTGCTGCTACTGTAGTCAATAGAAATTTCGTGGATTTTACTCTAGTTTTATTTCATACTGAAACAAATGTGGTGCATCTAAAGAAAATCACCAAAAACTTTGTTAATGAAGGATTTTTTTTTTTTGCAAATGTAAAAAGCACCAGAACTGCCATAGCAAATGTTAAGTCTGGTATCTGTACCAATAATTTTCTAGCCCACGCTAGCTCTGGTGTTAAAATGAAATGGCTAATTCAACATTGACTTGTGATTCCAAAAAAAACCCCATCTGGTTATTAATATTTGACATAATGAAGAATGTGACATTCCAATACTTTTTTTGAATTTGTTGAACTTTATTTTCAAGATGATATTGCATTTAAACTTGAGTGACTTTCATTTTTTATTGACTTGATTCCATCTCCACCTGGGAATGTACCTAAATGCTGAATCATTAATGAGCTGATAGTTTCATGAATATTTTCTTTCTCTCGAGGCGATAACTAAACTGAAAAAAAAAAAACTTTCAATAACACTTTTGATAACTAAACTGAAAAAAAAAAAAAAAACTTTCAATAACACTTTCAATACCTCAAAAGATAACCCCTACTCAGCAGAGTCTGCAAAAAAAGTCATCTACAAATGTACCACAAACAAAACTGTGTTCCAGCAGATGGCAGTAATCAGCTTCAGTCTCAGTCTTACAGCTTTAAGACCAAAAGAAATTGACTCTCCAAGGTCTGGTCCAAGGCCTGGTATAAACTGATATCATTCCTTCCGTTTCATGAGTTACAACAATTAAACTGTAATTTCTGTTGTTGACATTAAACGGTCAAAATTATCTCTAAGAATTTATTTATTCTTCTATACTTAATTAATTTTGCCAAGCATTCTACAGCCAACAGACACTGAACCTCAAAATTTTACCCACAATTCAAACCTCACTTTCACCCCTGCAATAAAGAGACCCCACAGGTGGTACACCAACCATAGTTTGAGACCAGTTCTATAAGATACCACTACAACAATTTAGCTAAATGTAATTACCCACGACTACTACAGTCTATAACGATCTATCCCTGCATGTTTTACTTCCTGTAACCAATATTGGTACTCAGAACTCAACAATAACATCCACGAATACAGTCTAAACAAAGCACGTGGTTTGAAGTCAGATAACAAGGCTATATTTGCTGTAAATAGAGATAAACAGACAATGTCACAGAATTTAAGACAAAATTGAGTGTTAAAATAATAAAAAACGATGATAGATCTATTAATAACAATGATTATTATTATTATTTCATGAGAATGACAAAAGGTTCCCTTAAAGAGGCTCAGTGATGACTCAATTTTCCTGTGTCTGCATGTTCAACATTTGAAACAGTTTCCTTGGTCATAAACGTCTCTGTTACACATCAGTGAAACTCTGTGGTGAAACAATGCAAGAATATAGGTAGTCAGTCCACTGTGTTGTCACGGGCTGAGGGAATCTGATACTTTATTCTTACAATATTATGTAAGACTTTTCTTTTTAAATCCTGGGCGGTAATGAAAAATATTCTTCATGAAGAAAAACTCCACGGCACACCACCAAACAAACATTTCACAAGTATATATAATGAAATATAATGAACTTCTAGTTTAAATTGCTGGGTAAAATGCCAAGGACAAAATTCAAGACAATTTTAGTCACTCACATCAGGGAATAATCTTAATATAAAGCAAGTCTTTTTTTTAATTTTTGAATTTGGGAAAAAACTGAAAAGCTTTAAAGTAACTGTTGTTGGAACCAAATGGGGTTTAAATACATTAAGTGTAATTTTAAGAATTGAATGGAGTAAAATGGTAAAATGTCTTACCACAACTTCCCTCTTATTCCATGACTCACTGCTGTTCGCCGAGAGAAAGAGATAGAAAGGAAAGATTAAAAAAAAAAAAACTCCAGCTACACAGAAACCGAAACAAACAAGTGTATATAAACGATCTACGTGAACTTCACTAATGCATGTTCTGTTTGTGTTTCTACTCACACTGGTGTTTCCTGCTGCTCTATGGTAAGGCCAAATATTATTATAATCTTGCTATACATGTATGCATATGTATATGCAGTATATATACATATATAGATAGATATATGTACTGCATATATATTAATATTGTTACAATGATAACAGTATACCTTTAATTATGTATGCATTAGCTTATAATATTACTTTATGCTAACAACAACAATAACAATACTTCAGTGGTCCGACACTCTGTCTCGCTCGCTGTCCATCGTTGGATTATTTTACCCATTTTTATAACAATAATATAAAATGTTTTCTCAATTATTATTATTTAATATTATTACTATATGTGTTAAGATCTATCTATATGCTTTTTATGTTTAGATGGGGGGTTACTTTAAATTAAATTAATAATATATTCCTGGGGGGGCTGGAGTGAATTAATTGGTTTTTAATTATTTTTATGCATTGGGAAGTGAGAAAAGTTTCACCAGAAACACATGGCGTAACAGAAAAAAAACAAATTACTTTTTTTTTTTTAGTGAAGCAAGAGTTCTTCCCCTTTGTTTTACAAAGCAGTGTATTCCAGGCAGAATTAGGGAATCCTGACAGAAAAAACACCCGACTTTACGTTTCTATTTTTGGTACTTGGTCTGGGAGTTCTGTGGTTTTCTGTGTCAGTGAAATCACACATCTCTTGGTTAACATTTATATATTTTTAACCAATGGTTTTTATTGTTTGTTTTTTTTTTTAATTTTGACATATTTCCCCTCTTAAAACATTTGGCTTTAATTTTAACTTTTTGTTTTCTTAGTAAAGCTGTTAAATCTATTTTTATTATCATTTGTTTGGCTAACCTTAAAATGAATGTTGAATGAATGAATTGCTTAAACATATTTAATTTTTTTCTTCTAATGCTTATTTACCGATTATTTTACTTATCTTTTGTTTTAAACTTAACCTACAGCTTTTTTTAGAGACTCATTTTTAATTATTTTGCTTGTGGTTTTCACAGACATTTGTTCAACACGTCACAAACGTTCCTCTCCTTTTCTGTTGCTGTATTTGTTGTGAATAATTCAGTGTATCTTAACTTTAATATATTTTGTTAATCTCAAACTACGGGAAAAACAAGTTGAATTGTTATTCTTTTGCTCTTCTGCTACAGTAATATTTAAGTATACACACTGTTAGCAAAAGCCGTCAGCTAGCTTGTTTCTGCTCAGCTAACTCCGGTAGCGCTCAACTGTATTATTACAGAATTACATAACAGAAATGACGTTGACTTTTTGGGGATGCTTTGAGGTTTTGACTGAAATTTGAACTTCCTGGAAATTCTATCCTTCTCGGTGGCTGCAGCGTTCAGCAAGTGAAACTTAAAGCAATCGTTAGTTGTGGGCAAATGACCACTAGAGACGGGGGTGTGAGGGGGAGTGACTCCCTCAGATTCGAAAGTGACCCACATCCGTCCCCTCTACTGTCCCCAAATAACGTGGCAAACACCAGGAGTGATATTTCGTACAATGTCTGTACAGTGTTGTCAGGCGGGAAACGTAGAATCATCGTACAAGAGGTACAAAAGTATCGTATTTTAAGGGAAATTATCGTTTATCGTATTATCGGACGATACTTACTTTTACTTTCCCCCGCCGTATACTTTGCCTGTCCTCCTCCACCCCCTCCTCCTTCCCCAGGGTTTCTTATTTCCCCATGCTTTTTTCTCGCCCCCCCTTATTTGTCCCCTTTTTCTCTCGTTCCTCTCCGAGCATCTCATGGGGCGGGTGCAGTGGACCATTCAGCCAATCATGATCATTACTCTGATGCAAGGACTTGAACGTCACTCGTAACTCACATTTAGGAAAGTACAATTAGCTGGAAACTTGTCACATGAAAACAGGTATCTCCGGGGTTAACAAAACAAAACAAAACCTATCCTGCAGACAATGGCGACGCGCCGATTGCAACCACACACCTAACGGAATAGTAAAATTATCGTATATTTATCGTTTTGGAGGATTATCGATCGTACATCGTAGAGAGTGCCAAATTATTGTACAAATACGATAATTATCGTACAACTGTTTGTACACGTCGGTGCGCTACAACTTATGGTGCGTTCAAGTTGTACACGAATGTCGTAATTCCCACCGGTAAACTTAGGCAAGGACCTATGCAGGACAAAAAATATATATATACATATTACAAACAGAACTTAAGTCAAAGAGATATATGACTATGTATATTTGTGGGTGAGGATTAAGATCAGATGTGGTTGTAGGACTGAATTAAAGTGTGTGTGTGTTTTTTCTAGATGGCTGGTGTCTGGTGCGGGGCTCTCATCCTACTTTGCTGTGTATTGAACTCTGCCGACTCTTCTCCATCTTCAGAAGGTCAGAGGAGTAACAACAACACCTCGTTTCGCCTCACCAGGTCCACTCGAAGCCGAGTTCATCAGCTGCTAAACAAATATGTGAGTGGTGGTCAAACCTTCCTCGCATTAGTATCAAATACAACTTGAAAATATAAAAGCTGAAATATAAATATAAACCTGACTGAGATCCTGGCCTGGTGGTAAAGGGGTCAAGCTCTGTATGAGGGTTTGAATCCTGCCCTGGCTGTGATAGGTTGGGCATTGACCAGGAAAATAAAATCCCCTTGCTCCTCAGGTGCTGCAGTAAAAGAACCCACTGCTCACCTGATTTGCATTCAATGCAAATTCCAGTGTGAATATGGAGATACGCTGACTGGCCTCTAAAATCACCTCTAATCCCTGCTCTGCTCTCTGTCACAGAAGGAACAACAGTTGGGGAACAAACACTTTGAGGACAGACGACTGTTGAAGGATCTGCCGTCGCTGTCTACAGACTACGAAGACTGGATCATGATGACTGTAAGTTGTTGCTTGTTCCTAAAAAAACAAAATATGACTTCAGTGTGGTTTTTCTTTTCCTTCAAACCACATTCTCAGAGATTTCTAAAAAAAAGACACCAACAAAAATCCCCATAACACCAACATCTTCTGTGGAAGTAAATGAAACCCAATGACACTTTTGAAGTGTCTGACCTTGCAGTGGAATCTCCCTCCTTTTTTGCACTCCAACGGTGTTTCCTGTTTGCAATCATCTGATTGTCTCTCGTTGCGATTGCAGGACTGGGAGCGGCTGCAGGCTGCACTGGGGAACTTGAAGATTTACTGGGAGATGCTGGAGAGGAAGAGGAAACAGCTGGAGAAGGAGCAGATGTCAAGACACAGCAGTTTATCCCAGAGCATCAGACACATCCAGCTGGACCTGAGGGACCTGATGAACCGAGTCAGCAATCAGGTAACACACACACTAAAATACAGTCATTAAAACGACGCTTTAAATGAGTGTACACTTACCTGGAAGCATGGATTGCTTCAAAAATAATTTAATAAAAATTTAACAAATGTTTACTTTCAGAAAATGAAGGAAAGTTTGGATACTTCACAAAACTAAAATCTGTAACAAAATGTATTTAGCAGATGAAAGGGCAATAAAAAGCAAATTACGTTAAATTAAATTCAGCATCTGAAAATTATAAAAACGGATAAAAACATTCCTGACAGTTTCAGGGTTAAAAAGTGATCAAAAGATCTTGGTTAATGCCCCCCCAATTTTTTTTAAAACAGATATATAATATAGCCTGTAGGGGGCTCAAAATCATGCACATTCAGCAGCAGCATCCACCTTATTTCTTGTGGATTAATTGTACAGAGACCTTTTTTCTGACTTTCTGGATTATTATAACTTCTAATCAAAGTAATGGAAACATCTCAACAACTCCCTTAACACTTAATAAAAAAAAAATTAAAAACAACTTTTGTTTACTTCACCAGATGACACAGATGAGGAGCTCATGGAAAAAGCCGACTTTTCCTTCAGCACAAATTTCCCTGGACACAGAAAACAGCTCCATGACTGCCTGGGACCGACGTGTGGAGGGTTACATCATCCTCAGGGACCTGGACCTTTACCTCACCAAGCTGGCAAGAGACTTCCTGCTGCTGGCATCAAACCACAAGGATGACTCAGTGCTGTGAAGCTGCACTAAAGCTGCAGCCTTCTAGTTACAACCATCGCCTCTCAAAAATGACTGTGCTGTTATTTGTATTAATTTTCTGTGACTTTATATTTGGGGACCACTTTTTTTTGAGGGGGTGAGGGAGTTTTTTTTTTCCCCACAGTTTCTCTATTTTTTTATCTGACTGTGAATTAAGCTGGCGTCCATCAGTTGTACTCCATTTCCTGGAATTTCCAGAGACATATTTACTATTTATTGATATATTTATAAAGACTATTTATTGCAATTTTTAAAAACTTTTTTTTTAATTATTTCTCAAACTGTGTGAAAATACAGTGTTTTACATGTTTACTTGAGATAAATATATTTTTGTTTCCATGTGCCCGTAAATAAAGACAAGCATTTGAAACTGTGACGACTTCATGTTATAATGATTGACGTGTAAGAAAAAAAAAGAAAAAAAAGAAAAAAGAAGCTGCAACATTGTGCATGGACACGACGGTGATAATGAGGCGACATGGAGTTGGATCTGACGACTCGTGCTGATCATCACTTTGGTTTAAGGTTTTACCGTTGGTCATGGTTTTTCCTGTGAATTCACGTGGTGCTGGTGCGTGGGACGGTCTGCAGGGGAAATTAGCCAGTCAGGCAGTCAGTGAGTCAGGTGGACATAATTTCTTATAAATAATAACAGAAAAAACATCCTGCCACTCCTCCTTTTAGCCTGTCACATGGCGAACACTGAGGTGTGACTCACCACGAGCAGATGTCCCCTCCTGCCTTTCGACACCTTCATCTCCGAGCCTCTGATGAAATCAATGATTCCCTCTTTGCCGCGACTCATTACAAACTTGATGCTGTGAAAAGAAAAGTAAAAAAAAAAGAAAAGAGAAATGATAAAACACAGCTCTGGAGTCGACGGCGCTGCGCTGTGAGAGAACAACTCAGGCCGCTGCTGCCTTCATGTAACAAGTCAGAGTAAATAAAAGTAAAAGTTAGACTATTAACTATTAGTTTATTTTTTAAATCTCACTATCTCTAAAATGTTTTCTTTACTCTGATGAAGTCATGTACCTATATATACAATGTTTAGTCATAGCAGGGAACCCATTAATGAAAATAGAGAAATCAACACGGCCCATGTGGAAGGATGAGGAAGTGTTCCTCATTTTGGGCAGCCTGTGGCCTAGTGGTCAAAAGAGGATTGCATTGGCATTCCAGCCCTGGCAGGACTGTTTTTTGTTGAGCAAGCACCAAATCTCCACTGCTGCACTGTTTCAGGAAAGGGTTAAATACAGAGAGTATTTTCCCTTGAAAAATTAACAGAATAGTGAAAAACAAAAGTGTTCTCTGGAAAAAAATGTTTTTTTTTTTGCACTCATTCTATTCTTTTCTGAATATTCTATTATTGCAGAACCAACTGTGTGCTGTTAAAACACACTTCCACCTCAACCTCAATAAACACCTTTTTGTGAAATGTGTGAAAAACGACTAAAAACGGTCGTGGTAACAAACAGAGTCCACCCACCTGCCGGGGCAGATGTTGACGTGGTCCATCTTGTCGGCCATCATGGCCACTTTAGTCACCAGTTCTATCGCATTGTTGCACTGTAGCACAGCATCACCCTGTGGACACACAGACACAGACACACTCAGATCTGTACTACAGTTGTACTTGCCCTGTCTGCCCTCTACTGTACCTTCTGCTTTTTGTCTGAAACAGGCATGTGCAGAACAAACATCCCATCACTGAGCGAGCTCAAGGAGATACCTGAGGGGGAGAGAGAGAGAGAGAGAGATAAAGAGATTATGATCATCCACAAAGACTAGGTCGGGGACCATAGATGTGTCACTGTAGAATTTATTTTGGGTCTTACTTGTTTGTTTTTGTTTTGTTTGTTTGTTTTTTTACTATTAAATAAGATGCTAAATAAGTAAAAGAAATTACAATTTTGATTAAAGTAACGTTGGCAACAGTAGAATTAACAAACAGTCTTGAATTACTTTGTAATTAAGACCTCCACTGCTGTAATTGTTTGTTTGTTTTCCTGTACCGGGCTACAGCATCACCCTCTCCACTAGATGGCGCCCAAGGTGACCATTTATGTGTCTAGGACCCCTTAACTGTGAACTACATTTTAAGTGTTTTCAACCTGTCACAGCCAAGTAAAATATACATCTTATCTACATATATTTCTTCACCAGGCTCTGTCCTGAGTCAGGGCTGTTTTTTTACCTTTTAGAGCCATGTAGTCGAACTTCTGCTTGATCTTGGTTCTGTCCACCAGCACAGCAAAGGTGTTACACAGGAGCAGCTGACGGGGCCGGGGTTTGAAACCTCTTCTGTCGTACTTTGTGACGGAGGCACCGTACTGAGGAGAGCGAGGATGTGATCATCATCATCATCATCATCATCATCATCATCAGCAGCAGCAATGTTATTAACTGGTACAAATCCTGAATCCTACCTGCACTTTTTCACTTCCAAGATTAACTAGTACAAATCCTGAATCCTACCTGGACTTTTTCACTTCCAAGAGTCTGGGTGACCTTCAGATTGATTTGTTCACGTTCTGTGGAAAGTAGAGGGGAAAAAAAACAGCCTCAGCAAAATTGACAGATTTACTGTTTGTTACAGTCTGAAATAATCAGTCAACGCACCGAGCCGTGTGTCCAGGAACAGTCGCCCCACACTCTGAGGGTAGCTGTCTTTCTGATCTTTGAAGATCTCACTTGCGACGACCTTCTGCACCATCTACAGCAGAGAAGAAACAGATTTAACATAATAAATGATAAACATACTATATATATATATGTATATATATATATGTGTAAAGTTTGGATTTCTGACCACAGATCAAATCAAAAACAAGTTTTGATGCAGTCACTAGGTGGCAGTATTGCTCTGTATGTAAAAGACGATTGGCTAATGCACAACACAGATCGGTAGGTGTATATACCTGTTTCTTCCACTCGGGCTGTACTCTCATGCAGTACTTCACAACCATGTTTCTCATGTGCAGCACCCGCAGGTATTCGGAGGCCTGCAGTACAACAGGGTGATAAAGTATTTTAAAATATACGTGAACATCGTGCAATGATTACTGTTAATTGTACTTGTATTTTCTTAAGAACATTGGAACTTCATTGGGTCGTCGTCATCATATTCATATTCATTATTGCAGTCACTTAACGTTTTTAAAAAGAAATCTGACTTCAGCATATCAGGCAGACAAAGTGCTGCTCTGTGGGTACCTCATAGAGCAATGGTGGGGGCGTGGGCCAGCTTTTGTCCAGCACACTCTTAGGCAGGTTTTTGATGAGGTTCTTCAGGAAGGAGTAGCGAATATGATCCAGGAAGTACTCATTCTCAGGGCAGTACTCCTCGTGACGGTAGATGAAGCCTTTTATGAACCTGGAATAAATAGACAGCCAGTTGAAAAGAAACTACACATGAAAAAAAAAAACACCACAAAAAAAAAAAAAAAAAAAAGCAAAGTGGAGCACCTGCGGATTAAATCAGCAGCCTGCCGACGCCTCCTTGCCCTCCTGCGTGCTTTCATCCCTCGCCACGCAGACTGGATCACTATCACTATATACATTATACACAGACATGCAGACATTATCACCAAGGTCACTCTGAAGCTAAGCCACAGTTTAAAAAAAACAACACAAAATAATAGACCACAGATCTGAAATAGGTGTGCACTAGCTGCAAAAAAAAAGTTTTATTTCTTTTAGGAGAAAAAAATTGAAGTTTATAAAAAAGTAAAAATATGTATAAAGATGATAGTACCTGGAAATAAATGTGTTTCCAAGAAGTTCTTCCTTCATAAAACATGATGTCATTTTCCTCAATTTTGATCCCATTTAGAGGAAAAGTGACAGTGACAGTGCAAGGCAATACATACAAGTGAATGCTGTGTGTTAAACCCATTAAAGCAGCTGTACACTGATTAAGTGCAGCAAAGCATAGATCACTGAAACCATAAGTATTTTGAAAACATACCCTCATGCATTTACACGATAAAAAAGGGACTAAGGAAGTCATGTTTAAAGCAAAACAAATACAACACAACTCAGAATAATAAGCAGCATGTCTGTTTGGTGAACTGAACACAAAGCCACATTAAATAAATAACTGGCACTCAAAATCTATTTCTGACCTGCACGCCTGATGCGCTGGTACTTGGATCTCTCCCTGTAGCCTCGCCAACACGTCTGCAGAGTCAAAGCTGGAACAAAGACATGGGGAAAGAGACTGAGCCACGGAATAGGAACAGGTTTGTTTGCCAGCCGCTGATTTCATGACACACGTCCAAATTTTAGCCCAGCGAGCCCATCGTGGCGCCACCACCACCACGTGGCAACCGACATTTACATCAGTGGGACGTGGGCCTCACTTTTGAGACTTGAGCTGTAAGTGAAGTGGAATAACTCTCCAAGTCTGATGAAGAAGAAATGACCTGCGGCAAGGACACCCCTTCTCTGTGGGCTGTGAACCGTGTCTACTGACTCTCACCGATCTCGGGCTTCTTCGCTTCCAGTGCATCCTCAGTGTTGAAGAGAGTTCTTGGGAAACGGATGAAGATTTTCGATCTGCAGAAAACAAACCCAGATTGAACTGAACTGCTCTTCTTTTCTTCTCTCTTTTCATTTGTTACGTTCATCACCTGCCCAGTTTGTACTCCTCCGGTTTGTAGCCCAGGTGGTTGACCAGCAGGGACACACCATCAGCCAGCCTGCCGTGCCAATTGGGCCACGTGTCGGGACACAGGGGTTTATACCTGTCAGATGGTAGCGATGAATGAAGGACAAACACAGACGCTTACGGAGACTGTACTTGGTTCATTACAGATATTCAGTCACCTCTGCAGGAAGGCTTCAAAGCGACGTCGATACGCAAATCCAGCTCTTCTGACTCGCAGGTTTTCCATCAGACCCAGGTACTTTACCTGGTGTCTGACAAGGACTTCATCAAACTTTCCTGCACATGAGACACACTTGATTATTTACACTTCTTTTTCTCACTGCCCCCACTTTAAACAGCCTTTATCTTCAAACTTTTGCTGTTGTTCATCTGATTTTCTGTCACTGGTAATGAAAATCTGAGCATCTGACCAGCACTCTGCCACCTGCTGGTCAGACCCAACATCACCTCAGACACAATACAGAAAATTGTACTGAACATTTTCATAGCTCCACACACACAGCATGTCATCTGGACTGATCTTTGTATCGACAACATATTGAAGTGCTATGTGAACACAAATGTTTGGTTTTTCTTTCACCACATTCCCTTCTCTGTCCTTTATCGCCCTAACCTGACATGTACCATGTTACAGCCCTGACCAGAAACCATAAAACAGACTTCAAAGACAAGTGTTTCAGTAAACAATCGGTACCAGCTTGCTTCCCGTCGTTGGGTTTGATGCAGCGTACGTAGGAGGGTTCTTTAGACATGAGGATCTCCATCAGTTTCATCAGGCTGTTTTTAAACTGTGTGGCAGCCTGCAGGGTACGGACAAGAAGCAAAGAAGAATTCCTGAGTCGTCGGTTCATGAGTGTTACTTAACAAACAGAGAGGCTGTGAGATCGAGTACCATCTCAGGTCGTTTCTGGTCCATCACCTCTTCTCTGCGGAAACACTGACTGACAATCTGGTTGTCCGACTGACACATGACCTAAACCAAGACCAAGACATTAAAAAAAAAATACTCAAAGATAAAAATAAAAATAATTGCCCAACAAGTACTGTTCAACAGGAATGCACTTTTGTTGCATGTCAGGAACATCACACCCACACACACACCCACACACACTAACCTCTTTTAGGTTCCTGTTCAGCAGATCATTGTTCTTCTCTAGGAAACCTACGTGACAAGATGGCAGAGGGTCACTAGAGAAGAAGTGGATTATGGGAAGTAGTCCGGATCAGAAGTCATTACTGTGCGAAAATATTTTTTAAAGCTGCAAAATTTTGCAGCTTTTTTTTTTTAAGGTAATTTTTACTTTTAAAAGAAACATCAGAGCGTCCAGTAAACACACTGCACATAAGAAAAACTGAAAGCAGTGACTGAGATGGAAAGTGATTATTGATCGGTTACAAAACATGTGATTTTAGGTGATTTCTTTTTGAAACCATGCAGTTCCACCAGGAACAGATCCAATTTCCTACATCTGGTCTGTACCAACACCTAAGCTTGACCTTTTCAAACATATTTTCTTTGTCATTGAGATGAATTAAAAAAAACTGGTCTTCAGATGTTTCTATAGATGTTGAGATTTTAATTAAATTGTATATTATAAATTATTGCAGGGACAGATTTCCAAAGTATCCTTTATTTGTTTAAAATTCTTAATTTGATTTTTTTAAATGCATTAGAAAAGAATAGTGGCAATTAAAGAATAAAGGCCATATTAAAGATTTTCTTTCTTCACATCCACAGTTTTGTGATTTAATCAGCCCCCAATTCTAATTCTCTAAGACATTAAAAACAATTTTGCCGACTGACACAGTGTTCTCATAAACAACACACACGTTAGAGCTCACCATTGACATTGTAGTTGACCTCTCCGGCATAGTGCAGCAGTCGGAACTCCTCCCTGTTCATCACCCGACGGGTTTTTCCATTTGCCAACTTGTGTCTGTAAAACACACGGAGATGTGAAATTATACACAGATTTACAAAAGTGAGCTTGTTGGAGTGCAGCTGAAAGACAAAATTTAATTATCACTAGGGATGCGACGATGCATCGTGAATCAGTTAAAAAGGAACTCTTTCCAGTTAATATTTTTGTCGTTGTTTAATATATTGACAGCTAGTGAGGTTTGGTCATTTTGTTTAGAAGAATCGTCATAAAATATTCACTGAGGACGCTCACGTGACAAAATGTGGATGACCCCCCAGGGTGTCCTCCAGCTTCTCTAGGAAGGAGACGTCGCAGGTCTCTCCAGGTCTCAGACACTCCTCATCCTGGAAGACAGTCAGACGCCTGATCACAGACAAACCCCACAGAGGAAAACGCTGTACGTGAAGGTGAAGGTGTAACATGTACCAGAATGGAGATGATGCCTTTGTGTTTCTCCTCAATCAGGTCACAAATGATCTTGTTGTCAAAGTACTGAACCGTTTCCCACTGGGATTGGTCAGAAAACATCGAGAAGAAGAGCAGGTTGTTTTAGAACAACCTAAAATCCACAACAGGCGTCCACCGCAGATGTTGAAACAGCCAACCCAACATATGACACTCACTGCAATCCCTTCGGTCTCGTACTCTTCCTGCTCAGACCTCAGTGTGAGCTCGATGAACAGCTGCTGCAGCTTCTCGTTGCAGTAGTTGATGCAGAACTGCTCGAAGCTGCAAAGGTAAAAATGGATACAGTAATTCGGTGTAGGATAAATGCAGCCTGGTTTGCCAAAAAGCACCAAGGTTCTCAGACTCCAGAACCGTGTCTGTCTGTAAGCACCCAGAGTTCATTGCATCAGTGACAGTACTGGGTATCAGCAAGAAGACAAATAAAAAAAAATATTATACTCATATTTGAGTGGTATCGGTGCAAAATCTAGTTTAAAGAAAAAAAAATCATAAATACGAAAGAGCATTTTTCACACCTGTTGTGCTGTAGAACTTCAAAGCCGTAAATATCCAGAAGTCCTATAACTGAAGACGGCATGGTGCTGTAGTAGATCTCCTCCTACATTTGCATCATACACACACACATACGTACAGCATTCAATCAGACAATAAGCTGCAAAGAGACAAAAACAGAAAAGCTAATAACGTGAGTGCTAACACAGCTGCTGCTGCACCTTCAGGGCCAACGACTGGTTGATCTTCTCCACCAGCCAAGTGAAGGTGCGCCCGTACACAGCCTTGGCTAAAGCATCACGGGCCGACACTGCCTGTTCGAAATTCAGTGGAGTGATCATCTGGAACCAGAGAACATTATAAACAGGATGAGGGTCGACACGGTTGAAAACAGCTGGAATGTGCAGTTCTGGGAGAGAGGATGGTTTGGCCGACCTCTTCTCCTTTGGCTGTGAGCTTCTTGTGAGTGAGAGCGTTCCCCAGAGCTGAGCCATCAACACCCAGCAGCTGGAGAACAACAAGAACAACAAAAAACATCTGCTGTCAAGACATGAATGTTCTGGGCTGTTGGAGGCTGTTGTCAGTCATTCCACGGGACAGTTCTGACCTCAGCCAGATTTGGCATCTGGGTCTCAGTGGTGATGAAAGTTTCTCCCTCCTCTCCTTCTCCAAACTGAGTGTTCCCCAGGTGGAGAACACTGGCGATGACATTAAGTAAATTCTGGTATTTAAAAAAGAAAAAAAAATATGAAGAAAGATCAAGAGATAAAGTATCAGAGCACATATTTATGTGACATCATATGAATCACTCCAACAAAATACTTCATATTATTGTCACTGCATTCCAAATAAATCTTTGTACATAAACCTCTGAAGTAATTCCATTTATACAGATTTAAATATTAACACATTTTTGCAGAATGTTTCAAATGAACGTTCCTTGTACGCTGAATTCAACTCTTCATTTTGTGTTCTTGTTTCTGTCCGTTGTGAAGCTGATTCACTTCTTCGCTGCGATTGGTTCTCACCTGCACCTCTTCCTCTGTGAAGCCAATCACGGACAGAGCCTTCATCACCACCTTCCAGTTGTTCTTGTCACTGATGGAGCTGACTCTGGGGCAGTTTCCCTGAGCAAGACAAGGACAGGTCACACCAGTGTTGATGTTGATGTCAAACCTGGGGTTGAGGTCCCATCATCTGTCAAAGTGCTGCACACCTTCACCAGATACTGAAACTTCTGCGGGTTTCTCTCCAGCCCCAGTTTGTGGAGCAGGTCGTCGTCGCCTCCATCCAGCAGCTGATAGAAGATGTGGAAGTTCCTCTCACCGTGGTTCTGGTGAACCACTCGAGATTTCTCCAGCAGGTAGTTCAAAATGTGACCGCCCACCGGTGCCCCCTGGCAAAGAGTCAGAGAATAACAAGGGAGAAATAAACAAGTAGTTCAAGGATTGGGCATTTAAATGTAGGACTGCTAGTTCAAATCCCAGTCCCCCAGATGAACCTGTGTTTTATATCTATTTGCTTTTAAGTACTAACAGTTCCTCAAAGTCCTTTATGGACAAAAAAAAAAAGAAAAAAATCAAACATTGCCACCAAGATGGCCAAAGAAAAAGGGTTCACCCTGAAGTCAAACTGGACGTCCATGTATTTTCCGAAGCGACTGGAGTTGTCATTCCTCAATGTTTTGGCGTTCCCAAAGGCCTAGAAAGAGAGGGAGTTAGACAGAAAGCAAAATAGGGGGGGGGAATAAAATAAAAATAGAGAATATTAAAGACTATTGACCTCCAGGACAGGGTTGGACTGCAGCAGCTGTTCACCCAGGGCAGCCATGTGATCGTTGGCGGGGCAGGTGACGGCATAGTAGAGGAGGATCTTCTTGGAAGCTTCTGTTTTACCTGCTCCACTCTCACCTGAGATCAGAATACACTGGTCTTTCCTCTCCGTCCTCATCGCTCGGTAGGCGTTGTCTGACAACGCGTAGCTGAAACAAAAAACAGACAGACATTTATGATTCTGATGCGTTAACAACGATTATTTAAAACATCATTGCACAGATTTCTACAAAACCTATTAGCATTTTCATTTTGGACGAGTCAAATAACATAATGTTGGTCTTAATTTGTTTTAAATAAAAGTCAGAATTTATTGGAAAGTTTAATAGCGGAACAATAATAGCGGCTTTTTTTTTCTTTGCAGCTAAAACAAATAACAATGACTTATTTAGGTTAGTAAGAAAATACACAATTAAATATGAAATAAAATAGCTAAAGCTTCACTAAGCTAGCTACAACTAGCAGAGCTAACAAAAATTCAGAAAAAGCGACACATTATAATGGCCCTATATATTTTAACCAACTATTTTAGCTAACTATTCTGGCCCCTGGACAGAACTCTGGACGTGTCCGCTGCCTAAATCAATTCTGTCTGATCTCTGTTTATCAGAGCATCTATTAATAGCCCCCGACACTTAATGTGTCACTACGACGGCAGGTGGCAGCAGAAGAGTCTGGGTAAAAAAAAAGGTGTGACGACAACAGTGCGACTCACATGTGAGGTGAGATCTCGTAGAAGCTGACTCCTCTGTAACGTTCCATCTGCTGCTTGGAGTAAATCTCCAGGTCTTTGTACGGATTCACCGACACCAACACGGAGCCGATGTAGGTCTGACCCACAAACATGACAAGAGTCAGTGCTACGTCGACACACAGACAGAGAACACAGACGACAACAACAACAAAGACTGTCTCGCTCACATAGATGAGGTTCTCTTTGAAGCGTCGTCTCAGGTTCTCTATGAAAGCCGCTTCACTGTTGTAATTTTCCAGCAGGACAAAGTCCTGCACCCCGACCCGGTCCCGTGCAGTCAGAGCGCTCTCCATCACCAGACGCACTCGTCCCTGAACATCAACCTCCTGCAGGAGAGAGAGACGAAAAAACCAAGCAGCTGCTGATTAAAATCTGTCTTATTTTTATATATATATGAGACACATTATCAGTACAATCATAATATTGTTTTTTGTAATTATCTTTATTTTTTACTTAGACTTATTTTTGGATTTCTTTTTTTTTCTTGTAATTATCTTTATTTTTTACTTGCATCTATTTGGCATTTTTTAAGACTTATTTTTGGATTTCTTTTTTTTTTTACTACTCTACATCATCATGTTTTACTGGGGGTTTTTTTACACTTAAATTATCCCTTTAAAAATCTCTACCCAGCAATAAAACCATTTTTTCTCTTTGTTTCCTAAACAATTTAAATTTTTCTGGGTTTCTGGAGTTGGTAGAAAAATGTCAGGGAAGTTAACATTTATTATTACACGTGCAAAAAAAAATCAAACAAATAAAAATTAAATTAATGTAAAAAAAATAGTCAATACTAGAAAATATTTCGTTTTTGGTTGAGATCAAAGTTTTCTTAAATTTGACCAGCAGGTGGCACTAAATACCACATTTCTAATTCAACTTGTTCACATAGTTTGGAACGACTGCACAGCTGTTTAAAATAGTGGCAGTAAAATTACACAGCCGTTGTTGAAAACGGAACAGTTTTTTTTTTATTATACACAATCAGTGTTGATTTATGATTTAAAGACAGGACTGATCTGACGTACAGAACAAGTTTGGAGACTGAGCAGAAACACAACCCTAAAAAACCCTTCCACGAGTCCTGCCAAGGTCGAACAATGGAGACGTTTAAGTCCAAATGATAAACAGACATGAGAGACAGGGATGGGGTGAAGAAGCGGCAAGACAATATGTACAGTACACAACAGTTCTTCATCAGCAGATCAGATTAGACCGTGTTGGTACAATACCAGGTGACATACCAGGTGAAGTAGCAACACACACAAACACGGTGTAAAGAGGGGTACCTACAAACAGTCCTTCACCTCCACCAGGACCCGAGAAATGCGGACGCATCAAATTCACGTCACCTATGCTAGCCTAGCCTGGGTGTTTAATAAGTACGCTCCGATTTTCGCATCAAATTCACGTCACTAATGCTAGCCTAGCCTGGGTGTTTAATAAGTACGCTCCGATCTACTTAAGCACCCTGAAAAAGGCTTATGTCAATACTTACTGCAGGAGATAAATGCATTGCACACAGACCACTCCAGTCCAGTCCAGTCCAGTTAGGTCCAGTGCAGTCCAGTCCAGTTAGGTCTAGTCAAGTCCAGCCCAGTTAGGTCCAGTCCAGTTAGGTTCAGTCCAGTCCAGTTAGGTCTAGTCCAGTCCAGTCCAGTTAGGTCCAGTCCAGTTAGGTCCAGTCCAGTCCAGTCCAGTCCAGTTCAGCCCAGTTAGGTCCAGTCCAGTTAGGTCCAGTCCAGTTAGGTCCAGTGAGGTTCAGTCCTGGCCCCAGAGTCAAAGGTATGAAAACCCTGCTTGTGTTTCTTCACTCTTTGCAGAACAAACACCAATAAAAACGGAACAAAGTGCCTGCACTTCCACAGCACAACACAGTCTGTTGTTCTCCAATACAGGAACGTCTCCAGGGTCTCATTTGGCTTCTTAATGCCAACAGTAGGACATTATCTCTGAGCACTGGACGCAGGAAACCCCTTCAAAAAAACAAAAAAAAACAACAAGAGGACAACAGTGGACGACGGCCAAGCACTGATCCAGAGCAAAGGAAAGTCATCAGACACTTCCCCAACTCCCCGCTCCTCTCGCCTTCACCTTGGAGCATTGTTCTGCCGCTCCTGCAGGTGGACGTCCCACTGACATGTCATTACGGCTTACAGTAAGATTTTCCAAAGGATACTACAAAGGAATGTCGGGGTCAGGAACAGTGCAGGTGGATGTCACCGGTCAGAGCAACACAACTGGACAAGGGTGGAACCACAGCCTCGGCCAATGACGGCTGGGACTGGTCGAAAATGAATGAATGAATGGATGGATGAGTGGATGTTGGGCCAATGACGGCTGGGACTGGTTGAAAATGAATGAATGAATGGATGGATGAGTGGATGATGGATGGATATGCTATGGTATTGGTTTGGTGCATTTCTTAAAATACACAAATTGATGAGATTTCAAACTAGGGGTTTGGGGCCAACTGCAGCCCGTGAATGACTACCACAGACCCGCCCACTTTTGACGGACAGTTGTGGTGACACCTGTCTCTATTCAGCATTGTCAAACACATATGGTTGGATGGCAAATACGTAACTGAAAACAAAAAACAAAACTTACAGATTAAATTACAGATTCACAAATATTTCTGTTACAAAACCTACTATATTAAAAAGTCGAAGTTTTATCGTATAATTTTATCATCTAAAAACTCATAACTGTCTCATTTTTAATGCCCTTGATCTGGACTTTCACGTCGCCTTCTTGTAGGGCCACATGTCTTTAGGGTAACAGTTCTACAGGGACCACTGTGTTGATAATGCCAGTGTTTATTTGTTCCGAACATTTGGGCTGTGATCTCATCATGACGGCGTGTTTTTCCTTTTCTCCTCCTTCTCAGCTCCACACTGTTTTCTTATGTAACCAGAAACACTGCGAACATTGTTTCATGGACGGGTCTCTCTGTGATCATGGGTTTGATTTTTTTAATTTGTTTTTATTTCAGGAATGTTATTACCATCACTGGTAGAGGGGAAACAGGCCCAATCAAAAACATGGCTCTGTTCCCAAAACAAGGAAAAACACTGCAGTTGCTGCGTGAGAGAAGGTCTTAAATAATCTAAAACAAAAACTAAAAAAACGTTTTGCCGTCACTTTGGCTGGTAGGTAGCCTCAGGACCACAGCTCTTGGGTGGTGTTTTAACCACAAACACAGCTCATCTAATCCTGGCAGTTTTTTTCAGCAACTCAAAAACTCTGCTCGTTACAGCAGCAGAACTCACTCAGACTCTGAACAGCTGAAAACCCCAATGTGTTGAAATGGTTACAGTTATATATTTATAAGACAAAAACTGAAGTTTTGAAGGAGAAGCTTCCATGGCAACCAGAGGGGAGACAAGCCCAACACTGGGTCTTGGCTCCAGGCCCCATGACTAAGCCGTGTTGGGCCAACTCTATTCGGGTTGTCTTCCTTATAAGGTATGTCCTAGCACTTTGTCCCAGGGCGAGTTGTTGTGGTGCCACAGCTGTCTCCCTACTGATCAAATCCCTACGAATCACACTCTTAACTCTTAAAGTTCTTTAGGGCCCGCGTTTCTGCAAAACCCAGTACAAAGTGACTCCTGCTGAGGCACAACTTTCTTGTTTTGCTCTCGTCTCCATCAAAATCAGTACAAACAACGCAGAGCATCAGAGCGGTGGTCCTTACCCTGCCTTGGTACCTCATCCTGTCCTGTTTCCCCTGGAAAAACTGTCTGCTCTCGGTGGTCCTCCAGTGGGTGTTGCCCCTCCTCCTACGTTGTCGTTGTCTCTCTTAAGCCCAACTTATCTTCCACTTCTGCCCACGGGCGACAGATGTAGGCCACTTAGTCTCCTCCGTCAATCAGTCGCTCTCCTTCTCCACGTCCTCTCTCCTCCTCGTCGCACTTCCCTGTGAGGACAGAAGTACACTCACTTGCTCCACAACACCAACAGCCTCTGCTGTTTATACCTTCAATTCATCTTCTCTTTGACAGCTCAAAATAAGAGTCTGCCTCTCCACAGGTCGCTCTCAACTGCACTGCATGGAACAAGGGCAGGAACTCCACTCACACGTCACAGGAGTGGAGTAAAAAAAAAAAAAAAAAAAGTGTAAGGGAAAGTATGCTGCTGGATAACACAGAGCCAGAAAAACAGTGAGCTGTGAGTGGGTTTGGAAAATGTTGCTAAGAGCCTCAAACTACAAACCTGTAATCAAGCTAGAGCCTTATAAAAGAAAAAAAAAAAAAAACACACAAAGTGAAATCACATGAGAAGATCGAAGTGCATTCTTTCTTCCCTTCCCTCCCTATTTCAGTGTGCACCCTCCCTTCTTCTCCCACAAGCTGAGACAGATTCACAGGGGATATGAGTTATGGAAGTGTTGCACCAGCAGCAGACTCTCTGCTTCCACACTGTCGCCTCCCACTGGGGGATGAAATGACTAAGACAGGCATTAAAATTAGATGCTTTTTAAAAGTCTCATCTGTCATTTTTCACTTCCCTGTTAATTATCACTGGTACAACATTAAGGTGCAATTAAATATATCATCTAGTTCACAAACATTTTTTAAATGTCTCATTTTTCTTACTTTTTTTCCCTACGTACACCAAGCAGTTATGGGAGAGTGCATGCCAGGTCATTGGCCTCGATGTGAGAAAACAGCGCCCCCCTCTGTTTTTTAAACCTCTCTTCATTTTCCTTTCACCCCATTTCTTCACTCTGACTCTCCCGCCTCTCTCCTTTCGCCTCTGCCAGCATCACCAAACATTCAGCGCTGAGGAATCTGAGTAATACTACCCAGATGGAGAGAAGCCCTCTGCCCTCCTTCCCCTCTCTGTCTGTCACACTGGCGCTGGGGGAAAAGAAAGAAGAAGACGAAGAAAAGAAAAAAAAACTGTGTTTTTGCTGCTATAGTGAGTTTTGCATAAACAGAGAAGTGAGTCGGCTGTTTTGGTCAAAGATTCTGGAACAATCTGAAGGCCACCACAGTCTTCCTGTCTATACTTAGCCTGTGCTGGATTGCACACAGATGTGGGCCATTAATGCCAAAGATGAAATGCTGCAGGTTCTCACCAGGGCTGAATGGATTCACTGTGGTCAACACATGGAATAACATCTTGAAAGATAAAATGTACCTCCAGGGCTAAATTTTGATGGGTCAGTAGCACAGTGCTGCCCTCTGTGTGTGTTTTCATTTTTGGAAATGACAGAAACCAAAATATCCTCAAGAGAGAGTGAGTATTTAGAGCTAAATATATAAATTAAACCACATGGGTAAAAACTGTAGTTCAATGTACAAACCAGTGGTTCATGTAACAAACTATGGCATCATAAACATTTGTTCAGTTGGTGATGGAGGTGTACAGCTCCACAGAGGAGCAGTTACCTGAGACTGTCCAACGTCAAAAGGTCAAAAGGTCAAAAGGTGAAAAGACAAATGTGTTAATCGTGGGAAAACAAACGACATTATTAACAGCACCCCCTGCAGGTGTTGTTTACACTGAGAAACCCATCTTTCCAGCACATCAGAATTTTATTTTTCTATTCTTGCAAATATTTGGTGCTCTTGGTATCACTTCACATGAATGTCACTGTCACAGCTTTAATGTGGCAGTGCCCTGGCCAGCAGGGGGCCCCAGATTTAGACACATCGCCTAAGTACCATCATTCAACACCAAGTGTGGGTGGAGTTTTGTAGGGGTCTGTGCATTGGACCCACATATTTTCATATTCAGTTGCAACCATGACTCTGTTCAGCAATCACGTCAGCTCTGTCCACGAAGCGGTTAAAAAAAGAACGTCAGGAGAGTTGAAATCAAAGAAAAGCCACACAATGACGCGGTCGTCCATCATTTAGTTCATACAGAACCACTGACTGGAACAGAATGGTCCTGTTGTGACCTGCAGTCAGAGTCAAACAATGCAGAAGTGAAACGGTGGATAAAAGCCTTTGTGTCTCTCGTTTACATCTGACGACAGGCCGCGCTTTTCTGAAGCCGCGATCTTACAGTCTGTTCTCCTTGAATCATAAAACCCTAATGTTTGGACCGCAACAGGAAGTGACTAAAAAGGACTTTGTTGCTCGGTGAATGAGGTTTGAGTCATTTCAGGTTGTTTCCTCACATTTAGTCTTCACTGTTGTGCTCAGTATTAGCTGTATTCAGCTAACTTTTAGTGTTAGTTTGAAAATGTATATGATTATTTGCCTTTCTATGACCCGCTGTAACAACTCGATGCCCTCCTAGGGGGCCCCGACCCCAACTTTAGGAACCACTGACATGATACGGAACAGAGGGATTGCTGGAAGGTATTTATAACTTTCTTTTGAAAAGTTTCCAAGACACACCATGTGCTCCCTGAGGAAACATCTGAGTTTTCAACTGAGTGAATATTAAAAAAAAAAAAACAACTTCACTGCACGGTGAAAATAAAAGGAACCATCCAGTCAATCAGAAAGAATCTATAGCTGCACTGCTAAATGCCATCTCCATGACCTCAGCTGTGTTACTTTCCAGCTGACTCTTTTTTCCAAATCAGTGTTCCTATCTTTGTTTGGCACTTCCTGTGAGAAAGATTTCCTTCCCGGTGGTTTTTCCTGATTGTTCAGGATCTTCCTTCACAGGCTCGAGTTCAGACTGGACTCTTATCTGAAGTACAGCACCACCTCACATTCTTGTTTATTCCTCTGTAGGTACACCAGGCAGCCGGCGTGCTGCGAGGCTGCTGCAGAACTGCAGTCTACGACTTTGCCAAGATCAGTTTATATTAAAGAATGTATGGCAGCTGGGTTGATTTATTTCAGCCAACTCTAGAAAACACCCACCATCATTCCTCCACTGTCACCGCTGCACCCATTTCTGCTGCACCCAACACAAATAGTTCACTTCTATTTGAATAATCTGCACAGGGGCAACACTTTCAATCAAGGTCAAGGGTCAAAGGGGCGGGCCGTATTCCTACAGCTCCCAATCGCTCTTCTCCTTGCTACATTTCAAACTCAGCAGCACCTAATTTAGAGCAAAAATTATTATCACCTCCGTGTTTATATCAGAATAACAGGCAGCACCAGTGAAGAATTTTTGGCCTATATTTTAGCTAAATTTTAGCTAGCTTTAACTTTTGGCTATATTGCGATTTATTTTCAGCTTGCTATATTTCAAACTCAGCAGCATCTAATTTAGAGCAAAAATTATTATCACTTCAGTGTTTATATCAGTATCATATTTTAGCTAAACTTTAGCTAGCTTTAACTTTTTGCAGTCTATTACTAACTAAATTAGCATTTGGCTATATTGCGATTTATTTTCAGTTAATTTGTTTAGCCATTTGTTTTTGTCTAAATGCTTTTTTTTTTGCTAATGCCTTAGCAATTTTGCAATATGTCTGGCTTGCAAGGTTTTAGTTTGACCATTTTTACTTTGAAGTTAAAGAGTTTCTAAACTTTTCTCGGCTTTTGAATAGCCTTCAGCTATGTTATTATCTAAACTGTTTTTGTTTGGTTTTAAAGGAACTGGTTAGCTACTTTTGGTTGCTTTTTAAAATCTTAATAAAGAATAATAAAGCAGCAAATTAGCTAGCCTCTAACGCTTTTGGGTAATTTTTTTGTAAACTTTTTTTTAACAATGTTTTCTGTTATATCAGGAGGAACATTACTCTATTTTCCATGGTTTTTAGCTTATTTTAAAGCAACTGTTTTTGTTTTGTTTTGACAATTTTTTTCATTCAGATGTAAAAAGAAAATGAAATAAAAATATGGTTTTAGGAATAGAATAGTGTCAAAGTAAAAAAAGCTTCAATTGAAGCATTTTTTTTTTTAAATGGTCCAGGTCAAGACAAGCGGCAAGAATGTGTGAATTATACCGGTGTCCTCACAGCTGTAGGTGAGTATGTGTGTGTGTGAGAGAGAGACAACAAGTGGGAGTGAAAATAGAAACAGCCCATTTTCCACCCTACCTAATAGGCCATCATTCTTCAGTAAGCCATTTTTGCACTGAATGAAAAAACAGTTTAGGAGAGGATAAGGAAAAAACATCAGAATACCTCAGTCTGGAACAATGTGCACACTCTGCCCTGATGCCTGTGCCAGTAGAGTTATGTCAGGATTATTGCGTATCTACACTCAGTTCACATTATCAAAATAACTCGCTGAATCAGTGCATGTTTGGCTTCAACTTGTCAATTTTCTTATCTTCAGATATTCCACTTGAGGATTAGTTGACATTTATCTTGTCTGTTTGAACATTTGTTTTTTAAGGTTTTTATTAGTGTAGCCCACAGTGACCTGGGTCACTAAGGCTCATTTCACCTTAGGCCTAGCAGAGTAAAAAATTCAGGTATTTCGTGTTTTATTAACATTATTTATTAATTTTGTAGATCTAGTTTTACTGCCTATATATATATATACTGTAAATTAATTGTACAGTCTATTCTGCCCTGACATTTTTTTTTTTAAATCTCCACCTTGTGCCATTCACTGTCCTTTGTCTTGCTGAAATGTGTCAATTTCCCCAGTTTGGGATCACCAAAATCCAATCTAACCTAACCTAATATTTAATCTCTAAATTAATCAATACAAAACGCACGCAGAATACATAATTTATGACTGCGTCATATCAATGTCACTGCCAATGCTTTCCCTTTCCTCGGCCCTTGTTACGTTCATTTTAACTGGGGACCAGAGTCGTTCAGGCAGATGAACAAATGTAAAGTAAACCTGTAGCTGTGACTATAGATGCCGTTTCCCTCCCATTGTCTGTCTGCACTGAGCTGCTTCACTCCCCATCTGCTGCTCCTTTCACCTCACTCTCACCTCTTCTGGCCTCTCAGCCCCCAGGTCTCCATTACAACACTGAGGCCTGACAACAACGATGACCATTCACGAAATATATGTCTTAGTAATAAGGCTGTTTCCAAGAAAAGGTGCATTAAAAAAAGAAAGATAGAAAATTTAACTTTTTACTGGCATGTTCTCTTGGCCCTCCATCATTACACTGTCATCATATCCGCCCTTCTTGATGCACTCACTTATTGGAAGGCTTAGGGCTCTTCCTAGTGGTAATAATATCAATTACACCAAACTGGTTCCTATTACTACATGATGGGGTTGTGATTAAATTTTATCCCCCGAGGCTGGATCCTAATGTGCGTGCCTTCTGCTTCTTCTCTAACATCGCTTGATGATAAAAACTTCATCTTCTAAATTTATATCAGAATATTTGTGGAGGGAAAAAAATGAATGCAAGGTTGTCAATGTTGGACACTGTAATCATTCTACAGACTTTTCTTCTTTTTTTTTTTACCCAAACAGTGCAAACAGGAAATTCCCACATGTGAAACCACACACACACACAAACATGTAATTAATCAGAGCCTTACCTCAGTGAAAGTGAGCAGTGAAGACTTGTCTTCCCTCTGCAGCAGCTTCGGCAGCCACGGTGTCGGTCACAGAAGAAGAGGAAAAAACTCCTCAACCTTGACGTCCAGGCCAGAGTTTCTATTTCCAGCAAAGGCCTCAGCGTAAACCTCCTGGATATCACTGAAAATGTTATTACAATTCTTAAATTAGTCATGGGAAAAAAACAAGAACCTTCTGTGTGAAACTGAAACGCTGTGAAGGCATTTCGTGAAAGAGGATTTCAGGCAGACGCATTACTCCTACATGTCCACCAGGGGGCAACGACGTTAAAGTCAATGAATTGACACAAGCGATGAAACACGTTATGATCTTGATGACGATTGAATTTATAATGAAATCAAATGCCAAAGAATGAGAGTGTATTTATAGCCAAAACAAACGAACAAACGTGGTCCTTTTCTAATCACACTTTTTAACCATCTCGACAGTGACCAGTCCTGCGACATGAATTAAAATATTAGCTTAAAACTTGTAATAGCCTATCTGAACAGACGGTAAACGAGAATGTTCCAAAAAAAAACAAACAAACAACTAGTGACCTTCTTGTCTAAGTAAAGCGGAGTTTAAAAAGTATCTAGAACTTTAAATAATCCCTTCATAAAATCTTACCAAAAAACATTCATACAGGTCTGCAGCAATAAAAAAAGGGCTAACCCCAAGCTAATGTTAGCTAAATAACCTGTGACGATTATTTGTTGTAATCCATCTTACTCCTTTCGTCGCTCTCTCTGATTTTTTTTTGTTAATAGTCTACATATTACATATATATACATAAATATTAAAACTGGAATTTATTTGAGTTCACACCACTGGTACACTAGCAGCAGAAAACCACTATTTTTTATACTATTCTTTTTATATCTCATCGTCTGATTAATCGAATCGTTTTCTCCTAACGGACGAGTGAACGTTAGTGTGAATAGTTGTTTGTCTCCAACCCTGCAATAATCCCACAAAATGTCTTGAATTAGATGATGAATTAGTGAATGTAATATTGTTTTTACAACATTTTTACAGTTACTACAGCAGCAACAGTCTAAATGCTATAATAAATAAGTTTTCTTGTAAAAAATAAAAAATCTGTATACAAATTTAAATAACGCCATCTTCCTACGTGTCACTACTGTGCCCTGAAAGCTGTGTTAAAATATTTGCTCTCCGTCTAGAAGAAACCCTGAGAAAATATATATTACAATTCTGGAGCGTTATTAATTCGTCGTAAGCTGTTTTTCCTCCCTCTTGTGATGCAGACAGACAGGCAGACAGGGGGCAGAGCTGCTGCAGTTGTGTGAGGGCGCCGCTGGGTGAGTCTCTCCCCCCTTTACCAAAGAAAAGACGAGGAGCGCTGCCTGGCTCGGCCAACAGCAGCAGCAGTCAGCAGGAGCAGCAGCAGCAGCAGCAACAGCAGCAGCAGGAGGAGGTGGTGGAGGAGGAGGGCCGCCGCCATTATAGGAAAAGCTGGCAGAAACGAGCACTTTCACTCCCGCACTCTGCTCCTGAAACCCGGTAGAACGTGAAGGATCGGTGTCGCAGCGAAACAGAAACGAAGCGGCCCCGACGATCGTGAACGACTCCCCGTGTGCGGTGCGGCCGGCCCTGCTTTACCCCGGCACAACAATGGACATAATAATGACCGAATAAAGCAACGTGGTGAAGCCGAGGGACGAAGAGGAATGAGCGGATTTTCTTCCACACGGCCAGGGATCATTGTTAAAACTGCAGGGAACCTCGGGGGTTTGATTATTCACCACCAGCCTTCGCCTCTTTTCCAAACCGTCTTTAAATGCAACATGGTGACAGCGAGGCTACATACAAAGAGAAGCCGGACTTGGAGAATCAGTATTTAAATCTCATCACCTCACGGAGGAGTTGCAGTATTATTTCTATCGTCTGTGAATTCTAGGAACACAGCCACAACGTGTGTGTGTGTGTTGTGCGGTTTTGTGTGTATGTACGTGTGTGTGTGTGTGTAGCAGCAGCAGAGCATCAAGAGTCGAAGGGGCTGCGGCAGCGCCGTGGCCTGACAGATGCAGCAGCAGAAAGGCTCTAATGCCATCGTATGGTACGTATGGTTGTGTGTACGAGTCCCTGCTATCACGTACTGTTTATGGGCGGTTTCTCTGAGAATATCTCCAGTCCTGCACCCACAGACACCTGGGTAAATAAATTCCACCAAGCTGGTCCAGCCCCTAAAGTGGGCTCTGGTTTCATGCTGTCTGTAGACAGAGCAGCAGCAGCAGAGGCCTGCTGTGGTCAAGCCCCTCTCAGTGCACCACACGGGCTTCACTAGAGACCATTTACTGCAACATTATAACCTGAGCAAACAGGCTATAAATCCTAAACGCCCATCGTGGTTGACTAGTCGTGACGTTGACTGCATTTTGAGTCAGTACTAAAAATGAAAATAGCCATTTCATTTGAAAGACTAGTCGTGATTCTCCAAAACTGACTCCATTTGACCTTTAGCTTAAAGGTACCATATGCTAAGACTTTCTTAGTTCTAGAAACTATCAGGGTCAATGTGATGGAAATGTTCCTAAATACCACGTGGATCATGAACGCACCAGCTGCCTGTTTGAACATATGTAAAGCATCTATGACTTTGGACTAAAATACTGCTACACTTAAGGGTTAAACTGTACTAGTGATCATTAAAAAAATACTCTAATTGACCATCATTCACCTGTACAGCACATCTGGAATACAAAATAGCTATTCATCACTTTACATTTTTTATTTTCACATATGTACTACATTTTTTTTTATCAGACAATATGATACACTCTCAATTCCTGCCTGTTAACACACAAGGAATCACGAGTATTTTTAGCCAAGACTCGTGTTCACAACTCGGGACGCCACTCATTGTTATCATCGAGCTGTGAATGAGGCGAGAAAAAGTGGGAGTGGTCCTGAAGTTAAATAGTCTACCGGGGGACGCAACAGATTGTTACGTTGTGGAGAATCGAGACCCCTATAGGCAGTCTGGTGTTTGGTTGTAAACCGACCGACATGAAGAAGTGAAACCAGACGACTCGAGGAAAATTCAACACGGAGCTATTATTTTCATTGTCTACTTCATTCTGACTTGTACAACGTTTGGACTTTATTTTTGGACATTTAACTGACATAGTGACAAGCTAAAAGCTAAAGTAATTTAAGCACACTGTTAACCTGAAGTCAGGTGTCAATACGTCCATAAGCCATTCTACGGCACATTATTACAGTAGTCTTAACAGTGTTTATAACCATGGTTATTACAGCTAACAGGATGGTCCATGTCACAGTGCAAACATTAGGGCTGCTTTGTTAGCAGCGCCGTTTTAGAACATGTGACACTTGCCGTCACCTCATTAGTGATGATTTCACGTCATCATGTGAACATTTTCACAGTGGAAGAATAACTAGCCTTTTTTTTTTCTTTTTTCTTTTGGCAGCAGAGGTTCATGTTACACATCATTCTGGATGGTTACGTTGTGGAGTAATATATGAGTGGACTTAAGTGTACAAGTACTGCAGCAGTACCATTATAATGAAGGCATTATACCAGTGTATAAAATATTCACAGTACGTCCTGGTAGGATGAGCAAGCACATTGTTACCCAGGGCGTTTTTATGCCAGTCTTTCTCTGTTTTTGTTGCTCGAGCTGCTGCTGCTGCTGGTTGTTATTCAAAGTTAAAAACTTGTCATTTTTAATCAGGAAAATGTTCCTATGCCTGTGACTCAAACCACTAATCAGCAGACCGTGTCCCTTAATGAGCACTACACCCAATGTGTTGTTTCCTCAGATTAATGTTATATTTCAAATGTATCCTGAAATGATCCCTGATTATTTGGCCCCGTTATTTATTGTCAGGGTGAAGAAATCTCGCAGCAAAACGAAGCAGAGCTCGTAAAGAAATATTTGCTGACCTTTTTTCCCGGCATATTAAATTAAACAGCCTTTTTCCAGATTGAAAGTAATATGAAAATGTTGCGGGGCAAATGTGTTCATCATTTTTACACAAAATGGTCAGATGAAATACTGAGCGGATAAATTCTGCAAAGTGAATAATAGCTGCAGCCAGCGACTGGACAATAAATCTGCCTGACAAGATAATGAAACTTGCAAAAATCCACTTCCTCATTTGAGTTTACTGTATTTTAGCCATTATTCTTGGCACAGAAATCTATGGCCCCTGTCAGGAGATACTCTGACTGGATGCCGGTACGTCTTCTGTTCCACTAAGTTCATTGTGCTTTTGGCTGTTGTTGAATAAGACGAGAAAAACACTTCACAACTTGTTTTATATAAATTCAGCAGTGACAGTGGGGTGTCAGGCTTTTTTATTTTAACAAAGATTCAAACTAACATCCTAGTTAATATTCTAATGTTTATATTTAAATGTGGTGTCAGGCTTTTTTATTTTAATTAATATTCTAATGTTTATATTTAAATTTATTGTCCTCGAGGTTTAATTAGCATCCTAAATTTCACAATCCATTTAATGTCTTGTTTGTCTTCCTCTTTTGTCAGGATTTGTTTCACAAAAGGAATAAGGAATCGTCTGCTCCTATCGCTGCACTGATATTTAATAAAACTGAACTCTGACCTCCAGCCCTGTGGATAAGCCGCAACATATATGGACAGATTTCAAGTGAACTCTTGTATACAGTGCCTGTCTATGGCAGGATGAGCGTCAGCTGACAATGATGGCGAAAAAACAAGATGCCCGATCCCCCATTTACAACCTCGTTGTTGTGGGTTTGTCAGGAACGGAGAAAGAGAAGGGACAATGTGGGGTTGGCAAATCCTGTCTGTGTAATCGCTTTGTGCGGCCCAGTGCTGATGACTTCTACTTGGACCACACGTCAGTGTTGAGCACCAGTGACTTTGGGGGTAGAGTGGTCAACAATGATCACTTTTTGTTTTGGGGGGAGGTGGGGAGGGTCCTGGAGGAAGGCCCAGAGTGCAGGATGCACGTTGTGGAGCAAACAGAGTTCATTGATGATCAGACATTTCAGCCCCACCGTAGCACTGCAATGCAGCCCTATATCAAACGTGCTGCTGCGACCAAGCTGGCTTCAGCAGAGAAGCTGATGTACTTCTGCACAGATCAGCTGGGTCTGGAGCAAGACTTTGAGCAAAAACAAATGCCCGAGGGAAAGCTGCAGGTGGATGGATTCCTGCTTTGTGTGGACGTCAGCCGGGGCATGAACCGCAATTTTGATGACCAGCTGAAATTTGTCTCAAATCTGTACAGTCAGCTCAGTAAGACCAAGAAGCCCACTGTACTCGTCCTCACCAAGTGTGACGAAGGAGTCGAACGCTACATCAAGGATGCTCACACCTTTGGCATCACAAAAAAGAGCCTACCTGTGGTGGAGACATCCGCACGCTCAAATATTAATGTGGACCTGGCCTTCCTCACTTTGGCTCAGCTTATTGACAAGAGCAGGGGCAAGCCCAAGATTATTCCCTATTTCGAAGCTCTCAAACTCCAGAGTCAGCAGATAGCTTCAGCCAAGGATCGATATGAATGGCTAATCAACCGTATAGTCAAGAATCACAATGAAACCTGGTTAAACACAAGTCGCCGCATGAACACCTCTCCAGAGTACAAAGAGTACGTCTTTTTAGAAGGAACAGCCAAGTGCAAGAAGCTTTTCCAACAGCACGTCTACCGTCTGAAACAGGAACATATCGAGAGGCGTCGCAGAATATACCTTAGCACTCTTCCCTTAGCACTTAGTTCTTTAGTGCCTGACTTGGATGAGATAGATCAATTGAGTTGGTCTGGGGTTCAAAAGGTTTTGGAGTCAAAGCAGCACTTCGCTCATTGGTTTGTCGTTTTGGAGGACTCACCGTGGGAGGATACGTCACACATCGACAACATGGAGGATGAGCGAATCCCCTCAGACCTCCTGGAGACCGATGACGCAGAAGACATATTTAATGCCCACCTGGAACATCTGCGCAACGAGTGCAGACGGGCAGAGATGAGACTGGAGTTTAAACACAAGTTGGCCTCCTCGCCCTTTGTCACACCTGGTAAACCATGGGAAGAAGCACGCAGCTTTATCATGAATGAAGAATTCTACCAGTGGCTTGAGGAGCCGGAGTACTTGGAACTGTACAACCGCCACCAGAAGGAGATCATTGACCGTGCTAAAGAGGACTTCCAGGAGCTGCTTCTCGAGTACTCTGAACTGTTCTATGAACTAGAGGTGGATGCCAAGCCGAGCAAAGAGAAGATGGGAGCGATTCAAGAGGTTTTGGGAGAGGAGCAGAGGTTCAAGGCACTACAGAAGCTTCCAGCTGAAAGAGACGCTCTGGTACTGAAGCACATCCACTTTGTCTATCACCCTACTAAAGAAACCTGCCCCAGCAGTCCTCACTGTGTGGACTCTAAGATCGAACAGCTCTTAGCTTCACGGTTTCCTTCCTGTTATCCCTTCTTTGATGTGAAAGCTCATTTTGGAGACACTAAAGCTGACAGAATCAACCTGGTCATACTGGGGAAAGATGGACTGGCCCGAGAATTTGCCAATGAGATTAGAGCACTGTGCACCAATGACGACTGGTATGTGCTAGATGGGAAGATGTATGAGCTGACGCTGCGGCCCATCGAAGGAAATGTACGTCTCCCCGTCAACTCCTTCCACACGCCCACCTTCACACCACATGGGTGTCTGTGTCTGTACAACTCCAAGGACTCTCTCTCTTACGTGGTTGAAAGCTTGGAGCGACTGAGAGAATCGACTTTGGGGCGAAGGGACAGCCAGCTGGCCCAGCTGCCCACCTCGCTGCTGTTAGTCACCAAGAGAGGCGTAGGCTCGTACGTTGATATAGGTGGAGAAACGGCCCTGAAACTAATAACACAAGGACAGCAGGTTGCGAGGAGACTGCAGTGTAGCTTTTTAGACCCTGCCTCCCCCGGGGTGGGCTACGGTCATAATATCAATGAGAGTCAAATCAACCAGGTGTTGAGGAGTCTTCTGGATATTAGGAGGAGCACTTCTTTCAGTAGCAGCTCCCCACCGCTACTCCCTGAACCTCAAAGTCTGCGAGACTCTCCTCACCAGACGGCTCCAGAGGCAGACCTCCGTGTGGTTGTCTGTCTGATGTGCGGAGACTCCTATGATATCGAGCAGCTTCTGGCCCCTTTCCTGATGCATCAGCACTGCAGGCCCATGTCTAACAGTGGCACCTCTGTGCTGCTGGAACAAACGGTTGCTGGACACAAGATAGCCATAGAGTTGTCTCTGCTCTCCTACCATGCTTCCTTCACGCTGCGAAAGAGTAGGTTGGTCCACGGCTACATCGCTGTGTACTCTGTCTCCCGAAAAGCCTCCCTGGAGACTCTGTGTGCGTTCTTATGTGAAGTTCAAGACATCATCCCAGTCCAACTGCTCGCAGTGGGAGACAGCCAGGCGGAGCTCACCGATAGCGACTACGCCTGTGAACAGCTGATCCAGGGGGAGGAGTTAGCCCATGAGATTGAAGGTCGTTTTAACACTGTGGTGTGTGGATCAGGGGGCGTGGTCGGAGGCCTGCACAGGATAGAAATGTTCCATTCTTTTCTGATGGAAGTGGTGGAGAAACGGAACATCGTGGAGGCCACGCACATGTATGACAACGTAGCCGAAGCCTGCACCAATGAGAATGTCTACTCTCCACGCTGCAGTTCCCCCAGTCCAGTCACCATGTTTCTAGATTCAGAGGACGACGTGGAACCATCTCCTCCATACTATGACGGCACACTTACCTCTCACGGCGGGGGCTTCCACCTGGCTGATTTAGACTCCAGTGAAATGTCTGTCATCTCTGATATGAGAGACTTTGAAAACAAACTTAACAACAAAGTTCCACCCCAGGTGAGGGTAAAACCAGGTGTCACCTTTGACTTCCGCAAGATCAGCCGAAACCCTTATATCGACACGCTGGGTCATCGTCGCTCCCTGCCCTCTGCCGTCACCTGGGTTCCTGGTGGAGACGTGGGCTACGATCCCTCAGACTACGCTGAACCTATGGACGCCGTTTCAAAACCACGCCCTAGTAATGAAGAGATCATCTACTCTGTGCCACATGACAGCACACAAGGCAAAATCATCACCATACGCAACTCCAACAGGATGCACTCGAACGGAAACGGCTCTGACAGTGAAGCGGACAGCAGCTCTCTGGAGCGCAGGAGAAAGTTCTCGGCAGTGGGGGTGAAGCCTCGTCTGTACCGGGACAGATCCAAGAGGCTGGGAAAGTTCAGCAGCTTCCGCTCGAGCTTCATAGGCAGCGACGATGAGATGGGAGCTCTGCCCAAGTCCAAGGAAGACGACTATGGGACCCTGAAGGGTGAAAGTCTTGTTAATGAGGAGATCGAGGATCCGAAAAAGAGGAACATCCTGAAGAGCCTGCGGCGTACAGCCAAGGTGGGTTTCATACACCTTACATAAAATCAGGAGTCAAATCTCCTTTTCATATTTTGAGGTTTCATACACCTTACATAAAATCAGAAGGAGTCAAAACTCCTTTTCATATTTTGAGTTTTTTTTAACTGAATATGTACTGTATTGGTTTTTTTTCCCTAATAGAAAACCAGACCAAAGGCCCGTCCAGCTATTCCCAAACCAATAGAGAGCAGTTACTTTGGAGTTCCCCTGGTAAACGTGGTGTCTCCAGACAGGCCTATTCCAATCTTCATTGAGAAGTGCGTTCGCTTCATCGAGACAACAGGTATTATCAGCTATTCAATTTTTTTTCGGGCTGAGTTAACTAGAGACTAATTCACAGTCCATTGACGAAGAACGAGGTGTAATGTCAAAATTATATTCACTGTGGCTAAAGGACAGTTAAGGTAAATAAATACACAACAAAAACAGTAGACCTAGATTGATAAATGTGCCTTTTCCTCGGTCCTGGTGTGTTTTCCACTGAAGTTGAGTGATTAAGTCACAGACAGCCTTTGTGGTTCTGTAGAACTTGACATTTTGTTGCTGTATTTGTTTACTCAGACGGACCTTAGTGTCCAAGCTGCTGAACGGCTGCCGAGACAACCAGGCAATTGATGTGTGCACCGTGGAACGGGCGTCAGTGTCCAAAAATAAACATCAATCTGGCTTCTGTATCGACAGATTTATGGCTCATCAGTCAATAGCCCAGACAGTCAGAGTCAAGATCCATAAACAGCTTGTGCAACGTCAATTCTTAGAGGATTTATCTCATGTCTGTGTTGCAGGGCAGAGAACAGGGCAGTCAAAACCCAAATGTGCCTCTGCACGGTCACCTGCAGGCCGATCGCTGTACTGCGGATGATTAAAATAAAAATTAAAAATTGAAATAGAGCACGTAAAATTATATATAAAAAAAATCCACTACAGTAATATACAGGAATAATATGTAACAGGAAAATTTAAAAAATAATCCACGACAGTAATGTACAGGAATAATATGTAACAGGAAAATCCAAATTAAAAAAGTCAATGTGTAATTAATAAATTGTGATTAATTATGATCACAATTAATCATGATTAATCCACAGCTGCCCGGTAAATAAACCGTCTGTGTGTGTGGAGGCAGCTTCATTCCTCCAGAAGCATCTGTACTGTTATGTTTGCAGACTGGCTAATGAAGTGTTGCTACTTTGCTGGTCTCCCGCTGTGCGCCTCCCCACGTCTCCCCTCGTTTCACCCGCTGCTCTGTTTCCTCCTCAGGCTTGAACACAGAGGGCTTGTATCGCGTAAGCGGCAACAAGTCGGAGATGGAGAGCATGCAGAAGCAGTTTGAACAGGGTGAGTGAGCCATCAGGTCTGCTGCAGACAGATGTTTGACATGTGATTATGTCGCCGCCTCATCCAGACAGAAGCCGTTAGCAAAGGAAAGTGGGAAGTAATCCTTTTGTATCCCCGGCTTCGTTCTCTCTCTCTGTTTGCAGACCACGGCATAGACCTGGTGGAGAAAGACTTCTCCATAAACACTGTGGCTGGAGCCCTCAAGAGCTTCTTCTCGGAGCTGCCTGAGCCCCTGGTGCCTTGTGCTCTGCAGGTGGACCTACTGGATGCTTTCAGTAAGCAAACACCGCTGTGCTGGGAGGGTCCTGACCAGAACAGAGCTTATTGTTTTTTAGGACCGACCAGAGAAGAAAGGATTTTCACCGAACCCATTTGCCCTCTTCAGTCGTATAGACAGACATTTTAGTTTCAAATGACTGTGTGAAACAAGGCTTCAGATTTAATGGCATTTTTTCTGTGTGTGTGTGCAGGAATAAATGACAGAGAACAGAGGCTGTACACTATGAAGGATGTCCTGAGGAAGTTCCCCAGAGAGAATTATGACGTCTTCAAATATGTTGTGAGCCACTTAAACAAGTGAGTTCCCTGTCTGCTCTTTAAATCAACTCCATGGATTTTCTCCTTCTTCTGTGGTTCGTTCCCATCTGCCGTCCTGAACCATATAAAATGAGGGACTTGGTTTTTCCCAGAAACAGTGGATTCTGTTGTGTCGGGTCCGTAAGGATACCACGTGACTCCAAACAGGCCCCGCCCCTGTTATTGTACATCTGAATAATTTAGGCCAAATGTTCCCTGTAGCTGTTGTGGAGTTAAAGTCACAGTTTCAGTCGAGTGATCAGAGAAGTCGGGTTAATTAAAACTGTCGTGATAATGTTAATTAATTTCGCTTCGTTGGTTCTGAAGACCACAACTTTATCTCTTCTTATCATCTTCATCCAAACAAAAAGAAACAGTGGCTGGAAAATGGCAGTCATTTTTTGTCTTTTACTAATTTTACCAGTTTTAATAACAAAGTTTAATTAATTTTATTAATTAAATACACTATTTATTTATTAATTACACTAAATTGGTCTAAAAATACTAGTTATTTACTGCAAATAATGTCAATGTGACAGCGACAGGCACAATACTCTTTCAGCAGGTGGCAGTAGAGTGGCAAAAAAAAAAAAAAAAGAAAGAAAGAAAAGAGAATCAGACCTGTTTAAGAAGATCTTGATTGCGTCTTTCTTCAGTTCCTGCGTGTATATTAGGGTTGTGTCAAGCTGTGGTTCAGAAATGGTTGCAACCCACTGGTGTATGTGGCGCCATCTGCTGGAGAGAACATTGATGTCATTAGTCAGAAAATAAACAGTAAATAATTGGATTGAGAGGGAGTAGGGAGAGGGGGTCTAACCATGATGAAAAAGTTTAAAATATAGACATGTATACAGTTGTACTGTAGGGGGCGCTTAAGTTTAATAAGGATAGAGAAATCTGACATAAGTGTGTGTGTTTGTGTGTTTCCAGAGTGAGCCAGCTGAATCGGGTGAACTTGATGACCAGTGATAATTTGTCCATCTGCTTCTGGCCCACACTCATGAGGCCCGACTTCACCACCATGGACGCGCTGACTGCCGCCAGAACCTATCAGACAATCATTGACACCTTCATCCACCAGTGTTCCTTCTTTTTTTACAACCAACCCCTCCTGGACTCCCCCACAGGCCTGGGGGGGCTCCCAGCCTCCCCCACCACCACCCTGGGTGGAAGCTCCGCCTACTCTTGTTACCGCTCCTCACCGCCGCACACCTCCACACACTTCAGCCCGCTGCAGCAGTCTCCGCCCACCACCCCCCAGTCTCCGATGCAGTCACTGCTCCCTCCCCTCCACCAGCACCCCCACTCCCACCACTCACCTGCCGAACAAGAGACACTGTGAGAGACGATACCAAACCACGTGTGCCCATGATGATGCTGGACCTTCTCACCACGTCCCACTAGGAGAAGAAAAAAAAAACAAAACAAAAAAAGGAACATGAGAACAACACGCTACATTTTTGATCATGGAAAACTCTGGTTATGAAGAGTGGAGTGAAGGGGTGAGCGAGGAGCGTCTCTAACCTGCCATTTCATTAGCAAACAAGGACAGTGGGTAGAGGACAGAGGTCATGGTCCCAGCATGCCTCTCTTCTGTCAACAGTCACCGTTTATTTGACGATACCGAGAAATGGAAACCTCAATGCCAAGTGGGAAGGATGATTTCCGATCACCGTGTTTTTATCTGTGTATTATAACTGTTTTAGTATTTTTTTTCTTCTCTCTCCTTTTTTTCCATGAAAGTACTGCCACTGGATTTCTGGACTGTTCCTCAGTGTGGTCCTTTGAGCAGCAGTGTGCTCCATGTAGCAGAGGTTCTCTGGCTGCCTTTGGGGTTGCTCTCGTTGACTCACCTCAATGGGTCAACATGGGGAGGGAAGGGAAGGGACGGGGGTAGGTACACACCCAGGGATGCACTTTAATGATCACTGTTGTTTTTTTCTCCCTCATGACGGTTGTTTTTTGGGTTGATATCCTGTTTTCTTGAGTGTTTTTGAATTTCTCAGCTCAAACAGCCATACCTTTGCCTCCACAGAGCTCTGTCGGGCTGTCAGTTAAAAAAAAAAAACACAAAAATGGGCTTAACATTAAAAAAAAAAAACACACCTTAAAAATATGCAGAGATTTTGCCACGCCCATCCGTGGCTAACAACAGGTTAGCTTGTGGTAGTTAGCTTTTGGAGTTTGCTCAACAGTGTGGAGTTCACGTTCTGTTAAACTCTTAATTTGAAGGAGAGCATCTTTAAAAAAAACAAAACTTAAATGTTGAATTTTCCACCCAGAATAAGTGTAAGATGTCTGTGCTAAAAGCTAGCAGCCTAGCCTGTTTAGCTTGCTGGCTAACACAAAATAATTGTAGCATCAGCAAATTAAATCACAGTTTGCACTGTGCACCAACGCCCTCTGCTGGACTGTGCATGAACTACTCTGGGCAGTCCAAAATGTATTAGAACACAGTTTCATCCTCAACCCATTTAACCCTTTGTGGCCCTGCTCACATGAATGTTTTGAAGCTGACAGCCCCAGAGCTCTGGAAGATCAAACTTTGTTTACATACATTTTTTTAACTCCAGAAATGTATCTGAAGCACTTTTTGATAATGTAGTGTTACATTTGAAGAAATGCCACATGGATAATTTGTGGATATCGTTTGTTACGTGGACCGCGGCATCAGCGCAGGCTTGTGAAACAAGATCCATTTGTAAAAACCTAGGTTCCCTGAGTGGATTCAGGCGTCCCATCCGAGGTTGATGTGGAACCTGGATCAGCTTATGTTCCTCATTCGTCCAGCCACGTGAATTTTCCGTTTTAGTTTGTCCGTTCTTTAGCTGTTAGCTGATCCCAGTGGTTATTTGAGGGAGTTCAATCGTTGTCATATCAGAGGTCAGTCGAGTAACTACGAAAACTTTAGACTTTTTATTTGAATGTGTAACCTAGTTATACCATGACACAACTCCACAGTGCCATCTGGTGTCCATGGGAACCAAATGCTTGAAACACGATAGGTTGCTGGGTGTGTTGCTATGGCTGTCTATCTAACCAAGCTCTTTGTATTCATCTAATATTAAGGACCTTTAATGCTGAAGGTTTAGTCTTCTCAGTGCACTGTTACTGCTAGTCCTGCTTTACAAAACGACGACACGTAGAAGTTACATAGCTGTGAACAGGACACGTTCAGGAAGCAGCCGAGGTCGCTGACCTGCTCTGGAGTTCTGGTTCTGTGCTGACAAACACCTTCCTCTGGTTTCATGGTTAACACGTCAACATGTTCGGTGGCAGCTTTGTTTAATGAAGTCTAAACAGTACTGCGTAGAACACGGTTCTGGAATGGGTCTGGGCTGCAGAAGGTGATTGGACTTTTCTACTCGAGTCATTTCTGCTCCGTCTCAGAATCACGCTGCTGTTGGAAGTCCTGCCTTATCAACGAGGAGGCGGGAATTACACACTTGAGTGTTTGACTTTTTTGAGGGGCTGACAATAACACATTTTCAGCAGTTTCTCTCAGTTTGACATTAGCACACAACAGGTCCAGAAATGTACAGGTTTTTGGTTTAAAAACCAGCTGACACAGACTAAGGTCAGGAAAGTGGAAATCCTGATACTTAAATCTGAGTGTGCAAAAAAAAAAAAAAAAAAAATGAAAGTGAAAATCCTGATACTTAAATCTGAATGTGCAAAAAAAAAAAAACAAAAACCCTCAGTACAGAAACAACAAAATAGACTGATCCAAGATCAGTTCTTTATCATTTCCATGTTATGCCTTGTCCTCTATTACCAACACTTCCAGTGCCACCGCGGCGCCACATAGTGGTGACTGCCAGTGTTGCATGCCTTTTCTTTTTCACCTGTTCACTGTTTCACTGGTGGCCACACCACGTGACCTTAACCTGGACTGTGTAATGTCCAGAGTGAGGACATGTCTATTCCCATCCACAGCCCTAGATAATTTTGTATTTCCAAAATATATATATATATTCACCATCTGTACCATTCAATGCATGGCTGACCAACAAAGCTTTACTGACAGGGTTATATCGCCTCCTGTTGACTTGACACACTTCCAACAGCACCAGAAGGTTTTGGGTGTTTTGATCTGGACAAAGAGGGAAAAAAATATCATCTTTGAAAAAATTCCCACCCACAACGAGGCCAAAGCCTAAGTCGGCTCAAGTGTTTTCTAGACTTGGCCCTTCTGTAGTTGATCAGATCTGTAATATAAGTGCCGTCACACAGGCGACCAATCAGCCGTCCTGCTTCAACGAGACTCCTGGGAGAATGTTATCTTCCTGCATCACTTGACTTCTGTTACAGACCTGGCAAATGTGCCGTTTGAGGAACAAAAAGCGAGTGCGTGCCACTCGGTCATGGTTGTTTATTTGTTTGTCGGAGAACGCCGCCCTTTAGTCAATGGTAGAAAACATTTCTAGTGTGTATTTCAACAATGGAAAGTCCATTTTTTACAATTTTTTTGTGAATGGTTCAAGGCCACTTAAGTTTAGTGCATGATTTAAAAAAAAATACACAAAGGAAGGAAGGAAAAAAAGGAAGTATGGAAGGAAGCTATTTCCTGTTTAAAAAAAATAAAATTAAACCAAGAATAAAATAAATGCTGAAGAGATACACGAAAAAAGAAAGAAGCTGAAACATGAACATGTATGTACTGTACACCAAGAGCAAACCCTGGAATTTGTCTGACTGAGAATAGTGTTTGAAGATGAAGGCCTTATGTGAACTGTACAATAGTTAATAAATTAAATCTTGTAAAAAAAATAAAAACAACCGGCGTCCATTTTGCTGTGATTCTTCCCGCCCTAACGGTTTAGAAATTTCTAGCAACGAAGAGTAAATACTGAAGTGAAATGACACTCACCGGTCACTTATGATGTGTGTTTCAGCGTCGTTGAACTTGAAGATATTTCTTTTTTCCAGCAGAACCGATTCCGTTCCTTGTGTTGTGACTTCAACGTGAAGCCGGAACCTTGGTCCACGTCGACGTGATGTCATTTAACAGCAGCAGCTTGTAGGAAACTTTTACACTCCCTTCAACCGCTAGCATCAACAAATGTTTGTTGTTTTCTTTTTACCACAAATCTACTACGTGACATTTTATGTTTTTCAGTCGATGTCTGTCAAAACTGGTAGGTTGTTTTTGCTACAAAGTCCTCGTAAAAGTTACTCATTTCACCTCGACCGTTTCTACAGCACTGAATACGTTTGACACTGAGTTGCTGGAATGTGATTGGCTGATAAGACGTCTCCATTGGCGGGCCGGCAGTCAACCAGGTACCGCGCGTTAAGTAATCAGTGACTGCGTCATTTCAAGGCCACTAAACAGCATCCGGGTCGGGTTCTTCAGAATGATCATAACCTAAAAAAAAAAACACGAAAACGTTAATACATTATTAACCCGAGGAAGTGAAGGACGAGTAGGAAACATTTAGAGGTTTTTCGTTCTCATTTACAACAGTGAACTCTGGTGGCGAATAGACATAAGCGCTGCCTTTAAACAATGGGACTTTAATACTGCGTAATAAACCTTGGTTGCCATGTCCGCTATTCCTAAGCGATTTAGAACATGTTTTCTGTTAATTAATAATACGCGTGGATTAAATCTTTTTTCAGTTCGCATTGTCCTGTCTCAGTTCTCTTAACGAAAAAACTTCTAGTTCTACCAGAGAGCAAAATACTATTTTTTTCGGCCACTGGTGTTATTTAAAGGAGATACATATGAAAGAAAATTTGCCTCACGTTTCCCCCCCTCGCAAATAATTAAGGATAAAATTAAAGCTTTCTATTGAACAGCCCATAATACAGTGTACACAGAGTACTCCTGCAGTAAGTGTACTATGGAGCCACCGGTCCAGGATAAAAATCATCAATAATTCACCATAAAACCGTCACGATCGACTGCATTCGTTTGGCAGAACATTTCCCTGACAGTATCTGTTCACCTTGGTAGGCGCATTTTAGGATTCTCGTGCCTATAGCACCATCTTGTGGCCAAAAAGATGTAAAGCCGTAGATGTTTTATTGGTTTGTCATTTTTACGGTGAAATTTGTATTTACGAAGGTCATCGCTGTCCGACAAGTAAAAAATCTACTGTGTGGATGTTGGCAGCTCACTCCTGCCCCCACGTGGTCACCTGTCACGTCAATCAGAGGTCTTCAAAACAACAGAAAGCCATGGCATATGAAAGATAGCTTTATTGCACAAGGTGTTAGAATGATCTTTTTAGTTTTTGCTTTCTTTTTCATAGAAAATGTACCTTTGAACACAAGCAATTGCTATAACAAGCAACTCAAACAAATGTTTGGGATACCCTCAACATTTTTTTTTTCATCTTTTGATTTTCATAAATTTTTTCTTGATTTTATTTCCTTTTAGCAAGCATGCAATGATTTTTTTCTCTCGAAAGAGGATGAACAAAATACAAAATAATAATAAAAAAGTTAATAGGACAAATGACAACATCAAAAGACTGTTTAAAAAAAGAATAAAAATTCAACAAATTAGTATCAAAAACATAAAGGGAAAGAAATGTTTTTTTTTTCCTGTTTGCCCATTTCAGAAGTAAAATATTTAAATTTTTGATTTCAATTGAAATTGGGGCATTCAACCCTGATGTGTCCCCTGATTTATTCTGACGAAAATAGCTCTTCATACAAAACTGTGTTTTATGTACAAGACTTAATCTATAAACAGCACAGACAGAGGGGATGAAGATGAACTGACTTGTGTTTCAGGAGGTGAACTTTTTTTTTTTTTTTACTTTCAATAATCTGAACCGGGGAAATGGACGGGAGAAGGAATGCTTCAGGTTTACACACCCGCTCCAGTCCAGTACTTAGACAAGACGATTGTAGTTTGTCGCTAAATGAGCTACGAGTCCCTGATTTCACTTGGCTGAACTGGTTTGAGTCACGAGACCCAGACCTGGTACTGATTGGTTATAGGAGCGTGTTGCATTCACTTAAACAAAAACTGATTTGTTGACCCAATTATTTCTATAAATAAATATTTATATATGTTTTTTTTAAATCAACCTTGAAGCCATAAATTTTTTTTTTTTTTAAATCAACCTTAAAGCCATAGATGTTTTTTTTTTTTTTAAATCAACCTTGAAGCCATAAATTTTTTTTTTTTTTTTTTCCTTTCCTGTTGGGGGCTGTTGGGGGATAAAGAACTCCATGTAAAGTAGAGAAATTCAAGAATGACTGCGGCTCAGAATGTTTTTATTATCAGTTTGTCTGCCTTTGTCCAGGCACTGGTTGGATCACGACGTCACTTTTTTTTCATGGCTGTCAACGGTGACTTTATGGAAGACTGGTGTAAATAAAGATTTTCTGAATTTCAGGACACCTTTTTTTCAGGTGAATGCAATATGTTCCTGTAGTTTGACCTGTAAAAAATTGGACAAAAAACCCAAACAAAGTTAAAGCCAAAATAATCTCAAAGACTTCACCCACCCAGGAACAAGGAAACAAAAAAACAAAAACAAAACAAAAACAAAAAATAAAAAGCACAAAAACTCTATCCCGGCGATGCTTCTCTGTGTGAGTGTCCTGTATATTAGCACAGAAATGAAGGGCTGAGGTGGTAAATAAACGGGACGTACTGTATAAAGAACTCCAGACAGGGCAACAACAAAGATAATTATTGAGTGAACATTATACTATAATTATTATTATTTTAAATAACTGAACTCCCTGACATACAGTAGAACATCTTTCGTTATATTATTTCCATTCACATCATAACTGGGTTTTCCTTCTTTTTCTTCTCCGAGCTGACGGTGAAGTTAGAACACTTTAGAATATTTCACTCTCCGTCGGCCATGTTTGCCTCAACACTGTATAATTATTCCCATCCCATTCCTACTAGTCCAGTAATACTACTTACATACAACTTCAGTGAAGCGCTCCAGCTGTTCTCAACACGCAGTGCTGCCGATCTGTGAGCAGAGAAGAATTAAGTTGTTGGCGTTTTTCTGACTCTCGCAGTGCTCAAAATAACAGTACAAGTGCAATGCAACATGTTCCTGAAGCGGCAGTGTTTAGACACGTCTCACCAGCGCTCCTGCACTTTTATCTGCTTGGAATTTTCGTCCTAGACTTTAACTTTTAACGTTAAAGTACTTTAATCTTTATATAGTATGTGTGAAGTTGTTGTAACTGTTGAAGGGAAAGAACGTCCAATAAAAAAAGTTTCAAATTTTGATCCGGTTAAGATGTTAATATATAAGTAGAGTTTAGTAAATATAAAAATATTTAACTTTTTGTGGACTAAATCGAGATGAACTCATATTTTGACGACATCCAAATGAATCGGATTAATTTTAAATCTGTTGATGTAGAAGTGACTGAGAGAAAGTTCATGTTGCAGAGCACGTGTCAAAACATTTTCAGCGTATAGAGCTTGTGACACCTCGTCTCTGTCCTTTGGCCGCCACACGGCAGCACCGCTTCATGTTGCAGAGCACATGTCGTCTCACTCCTTTGGCCGCCACACGGCAGCACCGCGTGTTGAAAACTGTTGGACTTCCTCTAGGATTTGGTCAGTCTCTCTGGTACCGATTTGGTTACTGAATACACATATTTATACATTTAAATACCAACCGGTTAAACGGCCTTCCGTCGTTTACGTGGATACAAAGTCAGCTGCGGAGTAGAACCGGCCTGATGTTGTTTGCTCAACTACCCCACTTTTTTTTTTTTTTGACATTTTCAACCCTCTGCCTACGTGGTACCCGTGTAGTCTAAGGTACAGGACATATTTACTGGACTTCACTGGACGGCTTTCTGCCATGATTGTTCCCTTGGTACACACACACGGGCTGTGTCCCATTTAATAGGCTGCAAAGGCTGTAGGATGCATGGCTGACCAATCAGGTGTCAGACGGTCTTTGTCGTATATGGAAATGACATCACAGCTGCTGCAGACCTTTTTTTTTTTTTGCTGTGATTTGTTAATGATGGGCTGCAGGTTTGGGGTGCGGCCTATAAAAATGGGACACAGATACACAGTAAGGTATGTGCTGCAGACCAGGGAGGTTGAGAATCAACCGGACCAGTCATCGGTTCCTGCTCCAGGACCTGAAGGTAAAGAAGCCTTTCATGCTTTCCAACACTCCTCTCTTCGTCCGTCTACATACACAGGGTCCCGTATATATACTAAACTTTTCTTTTCTTTCTTTTTCTTTAGTCAAACCTTATTTGTATTTGTTAAATTTCTCTTCTTTAAATTTCATGATTGAGCGATTGTCTCCTTTAAATTTGACACTAACATTTAAATTTTTCTGCGCGCACCGCTACGCCGTCGCAGCGCGCACCATTTATACTTTGTCATTATTTAACTTATATGGCGATAATATACCTACATACAAATATATATGTAAATTCTTTGTAAATACCAAATATTCTCTATTCGTAACGTGAATCTTCATACATTTGGGTTTCGTCGTCATTTCTTTTGACATCTGGAGCGTTTCCTCTCACGTGAGCGGGAGAGAAATCTTTTTTCCTCTTCATCCTCGGAAGTGAACCTGAATCATTTCTTTAGGAATCAAATCGGCCAATAGATTTTTGGGATTTAAGAGACACACGGCGAGGGGGGACGAGGGGGAACTTAAGTGGACATCCTGTAAAATGGACAATAATACTGAAAACTATGGAGTACAGCATGTCTATGTGTGTGTGTGTGTGTGTGTGTGTATGAGTGACGGGATGGACACACAGCTTCATACTGGCTATTGTAGTCTTCATCGTCATAAACACTGAGCGTCCAGCTCCTCTGTCAGAGTCAAGATTTCCAAATGACCAGAGAATCGTTTCTTTCTTCCTTTCTTTTTTTTTCCAACTTTTTTTTTTTTCAAATTTTTTTCAATTTTTTTTTTTTTTTTTTTAAGCTGTGCAATTGCCATGAGAGACGTGGGCGGAGCTGCACACCAGCCGGCTGGAACTGTTAGTTGGAGTTAGTAGTTTGTCTGCAGAGTCCTAGGTGAACATGAGAAGAAAGGTTAGCTAGGTCTCTGTCGGGGGGGCGGTGGCGGTGGGGATGGGGGGGAAATACTGATCCCACGGAGGATTAGACAGGACTCTGGGCAGAGCACCACCAGTGTGGGCTGTAAAAGAAAGACGGGTTGCATGCCCTTTCTGGCCCAGACTGTAGACAGCCAGGGTTGACCTGGCCCAGGAGTGGGACGGCAGCGCGAGTCTGTGCAGGAGGACGAGCTACACCAGTGTGTATGACTTGGAGTAGGCCCCCACGCTCTGTTTCTGTAGTCTGCCCAGGGCAGAGGAGCTGCTCTCCAGCAGCGAGTCTCTGGAGCCCCCCTTGTTACTGTTGAGGGGGTTGCTGCCCGTGCTCGAAGTGGACGCCGTGGCCGCAGCGTTGGAGCTGGGCATGGTCAGAGTCCTCTGAGGCAAGGTGGCGGTCCCCGAGCTGACAGAGCCCAAGCTGCTGGGCCCGGAGTGGCCCAGCGTCAGGGCCTGCTGCTTGGAGGAGTCCAGAGTTTTGTGGCGACCCTGGGTGTGGTACGCCCGCTGCGTGAGGCTGCGGATGGAGGCCTCCCGCGGTGGGACGGCGGGACACGGGTCGCGCAGCTCGCCCTGTTTGCGGAAGAACGGGTCTGTCTTCATGTAGAGGGGGAGGTTGCAGAACTCACCTGAGAGAAAAAAAATAGGACAAAAGGTTAAAAATCCATGAAGGAAGAAAGATTCTGGGAAAGAGGGAAGAGGGTGTTGTTTCAGTCATGAGGTGACAAAGTCAGATGGAGCCGACCAGAACACAATAGAACATTACAACTAAAAGCTTGAAACCATACAATACTCCCACCCGCCCTCCACCTCCTCAAAAAAAAGAAGAAAAAAAATTTAGTTTAAATCTCCACTGCAAGGATCCACATTTACAAATTGTGGTGTAGAAATTGGATTCCCGTCGGCGTGTACCGTACACCACACTCACCAGTATTTCCCAGACGACGTCAGATCAGGCGAGTCCAGGCAGTGAACGCTTCAGTGTAAATGAATAATGTTAAAGTTGTGAACGATGATGATGTCATGGAGCCCTGACATCATCATCATCTTCAGCTGCTCACCGTGTCTCCAGTTTTTGCACATTTATTACAGCAAAAAAAAAGTTGAAACTGAGAAAAATCTACACTGGATTATTTCCTACAGCGACTCAAAACAATAACAAAAAAAAAACCAATGAATATTTTATGTTAAACTAATTAAATAAAACTCCAAATCAGTACGTTAGCTCCGCCTCCGCTCTGAATACACACTTTTGGTGTCAGTTTCCTCCATCTTTTTTTTTTTTTTTACTTACTTTTGGCGCGGTGTGGAATTGGCACGGCCACATTTTTACCCCGGTCGTAGTCTTGCGGTTTGGGCGGCGAGGCCGTGAAGCGGCAGATTCCCGGCTCGGAGGGCGTACTGAGGGAGGTCATGCTGTCCGCCGGGTCGTTGGTTCCCGTGGTCATTTGGTCAGAGGAGCTGTCGGAGATGAAACACTCTGTGATGGTGAACTTGGCGTGCTGCAGGTGCTCCTCCAGCTTGGCGTGTTCATAGGCCCTGGCCAGCTCCTCGTAGGTGGAGGAGGCGCTCTCCGTGGACACCATGCTGTTACGACCCTTATCTGGAAAAGACAGTTTTTTACAAAATGTTTTTTTGTCATTTCACAACAACTGCCTTTTACTGTAAGGGAATTAACAGAAATTAAAAAACCAAATGTAACCAATAGGGGATGGTATTGGTGAGAATCTGGCAACTTCATAGCATAGCAACAGTACAATATATTGCGATATACTGCAATACTTTAGGCATGAAAATATATTGATTTTTTTTTAAACAAGACACAATGCTGTTCCATCCAAACAGCAGGTTATTAAAACTCAGTACTTATGAAATATGTCACGCTGGTCATCAGTGAACCACTGCTGTAATGCTTGAATGATAACAAGCCTCCAGTCACTAGGTGGCAGCAACTCATACAGTGGTTTGTACAGATGAAAATACATACATGTTGTTTGGAATGACTAGAGCAGAAGTAAAAGCTAAATAAAATCTCAACCGACCAACGCCAGGAATATTTGACTGTTAATTGTTAATAAAAAAATTTAAAAAATCAATAAAGTGTGGTAGAATATCGATACGGTATCGTGGACAAAATAGATTTTTTTTATATGAATATTTCCCTTCACCCGTAGTAAAACCAAGATCCAAGAAAATAGTTTGTCGGCATCTATCAGACGTGTGTGTGTGTGTGTGTATGTGTGTGTGTGACTCACCCGTGGCGGGTGAGAGGCTGGCGCTGTAGCTGTCGCTCTCCGTGGCTGTGATGCCGTGTGAACCCATGGTCCTCCAGTCTGAGGTCAGAGTTCGTGCCGAGGCCGTGGACTGGCTCTGACTGGGGCGGCTCAGCGTCCACTGGCTGGAGTATCTGTTTCTGGAGCTGTGGACCGACTTGATGCTTTTCCTGGACACGGGATCTGAGAACGGACAGACAACGGTTAGAACGCCAAGAACAGGACGCCGACGCCAACGATCAGAGCTTGAACCTGCTGATCCTGAGACAAAACGTCACATAAAAGGACTCACTGGTGCCGGGGCGGATGTCTGACATGTCAATCAAAGGCCCGGAGTTCTGGATGAGCGCTTGATGATGCAGAGACACGCCTGTGCAGAAGTTCTGTGGATTCACTGATTGGCTGAACTCGGTGTCCGTCACCGGCACCGCTGCCTTGTCCTCCCCTGTGACAGGTGAACGACCAGGAAATGAAAGCATTGTAAACAAAAAGACATCTTAGAGTTATTTTTATTTTTTTTCCATCCATTTACAGCCTCGTACCGATCTGTTTGATTCCCTCCTTGTCTTCAATGAGCAGCTGAACACGTGGGATGTCGATGTGCAGCCTCGGCCCCTGGGGGGGGCCCTTCACAGGGGTGTCTATAGTTCGATTGTTTTTGCTGCAAACAAATAAAAGTTTTCCATTCAAAATGATACAAGTTGCCGTTGGAGGTCAGACCTGCCTGTTCCACAAACATGATAAAGTCTGACTCTCACCTGATGAGCATCTCCGCCAGGCTCTTGGCGTCTGGAAACGAGACAATATGTCACTCAGACATTAAGGAACAGTGAAGATAAGTATCTCAAGAGTCTGGACCTGTGAACGTCGTCTTGTTTTTCCACTCACCCCTCAGACGTTTCAGTCTCTTCTCTTTGCGTTTCTTGCGGATGATGAAGAGCAGCGCGACACCCAGCGTGACCAGGATGACAGGAGAGCCGATGGAGAAGAGTTTCTTCACGTCGTCACCTTCGCCCCGGGCCGACTTGATTGGTGGTATCGTACCTTTCGAGAGAAAGAGGATCGTTGTATTTATTTTGAGCTCAACTCTATCGTTACATCCCTATCGATAACAGAAAAAGAAAAGTTCCGGCGTTCAGATCCACAGTTGAGTCTATCGTTACATCCCTATCAATAACAGAAAAAGAAAAGTTCCGGCGTTTGCTCACTTCCGTCGTAGTCTGTGGTGGCGAACTGGGAGGTCTGGTTCCCACAGCCCGCGCTGTTACAGGCTCTCATTTTCAGCTCGTACCACGTGGCCTCCCGCAGCTCGCTGAGGAACAGCTGAGTGGTGGAGTTGGCCTTCAGAGTCTGCCAGGCCCAGGTGCCTTTAGGCCTGAAGTCCAGCATCAGGTCAGTGATGGGGCAGCCTCCGCTGGTCCAGCCCTGCAGGTTCAGGCCGGCGTGAGTGGAATTGATGTGAGTGAGCAACGGCTGGTCCTTGTTGAAGACGGGTTCTGTTGAGACGAAGGTCAGAGAGGATGGAGGTGTTCAGTGATACTGAATGTAATATTTGGGTCTGAACTCAGTTCACTCTGGTTCTGTTGTTGTTTTGGTGAGGACTAAAGAATAAGCAGCAGAGGAATTTCCCCCAAAATGATTTAATTAATTTTTTATATATTATCTAAACAACCATTAAATATGTATTAAAAGTATAACTGAAAAGTAATATAAAATGTTTTCTCAGTTGCCCGGGGTCACCTTTACCCACCTCTCCCATGCGTCTTGGCCTCGATGATCTCACTGATGCGTCCCGAGCCCACGCTGTTCTTAGCCGCCAACTTCACTTTGTACCAGGTTCCGCAGCGCAGATTGTCCAATCGAAAAGAACGTTCTGTGGAGCTGATGAAGACGTCCCTCCACTCCTCAGTGTTGTCCACGGAATACTGCAGCACAAACCCTGCAGTCACACAGAACAGACTCGCATCAAAACCATGTCACTCTGCATTTGTTTTGTTTTTTACGTCTAAGGGACACCAGGGGGCAGCAACCAGCTGTGTTTAGTCGTTGTCAGGCTCAGACAGACATGGAGCGCATTGTTTCAACTCCTGTCCAACAGACTGGGTTGACCTGAAGTCCTGGTCAGAAACTAACCTCTGATAGAACTTCCTCCGTTGTCTCCAGGGATCCAGGCCAGGGTGATGGAGGAGGTGGAGGTGGTGGAGACGGTCAGACGAGGCTGGTCTGGAGGAACTGGAGTCCAAACACACACACACACAGAGACAGTGAACCACCAACATAAACCAGTTCACAGGTCTCAGACGGAGCCTCGGTTTGACCTTACCTTGAACCACCAGATTGACTATGATGGTGTCAAAGCCTAGTGTGTTGGTGGCTGTGCAGGTGTAGTACCCAGAATCCTCTGCTTTGACCGAACGGAGCACCAGCGTGCCGTTGGATAAAATCTGCCGCTGACTGTCTGCCGTCACCGGGATGGCAGAGTCCTCACTGTCGGAGAGACGGTCAGGCAGGAGGTCAGCACAGTTCTAATCTGACTCTACATGTCTGATGTGGGACAGGTGACGGAGTCTGACCTGTCTTTGGTCCATTTGATGGTGGGGGTGGGCTCGCCCACTGAGCTGCAGGGCAGTCGCACTTCTTTCATCCAGGGCGTCGTCACTGTGCCGCTGAAGGACAGGATCTTAGCAGGGACTGGAAACAGGGAAGAAGGTTCAGACGGGGCTGGAGGTAATGGGACGGTAGTGAAGTGAGCAGTGGACAGGATTACAGGAATGTCCACTGGTCCAAATGAGACACGGAAACTCACAGAGTTAAATGACAAAGACAACATCGTAGGAGGCAATAGTTAAGACAAATAATCAGGACGAAAAGGAAACACGTCAGACGAGGAAGTCCAACCAGCACTGATTTGGTTTTCTAGGTGAAGATGAGGAACAGATGAGGACGAGAGCCAATCAGAGCTGCACGTGTTGGCTGGAAGACTGGAAATATAACACAGTCGACATGTATCTGGTAGAAGAACACACAGTAGACACTATGAAGACCTCAGTTGTCTGTCGTCTGTGCAGGTATCGTTCAAAAGCCTCCAAACAAAGACAACAACGTGACAACAGACTTCTTCCTGCATAATTCAGGTTTTCTACCTGCGTCTACGTTCCGTTTGCTGACCGAGCACAATGCCCCGACCGACTGAATGAAAAAAAAACCTGGCTCAGGGCTGGAGGAGTAATAGGCCTCCTCTAACCTCCTGCTCCCAGTCAATCTTTTCTCCATAGATCCTCCCCCTTTTATTGATCCTCACCTGCTACTTCTCTCCCCAAGGGTCAGTTTACTGGATAGGCTCTGTTCATCACCACATAATTAACAACAGCGTTTCTTGCCATATAACCACTACTCAATCAATACAAGGGCTGTCAATCAATAACCGAGACAGCAGGCGGAGAAAGGAGGAGCAGGAGGAGGAGGAGTGATGAAGAAGATAACACAGCACGCTTAGAAACATCTACTCCTTCCGCAGCACGACAGGCTCCACCCACCTTTCCCAGCGGGCTCCACGGTGACCTTTGAGCTGATGTTGCCCCGTCCGGCCGTCGTCACGGCGGCAGCCCAGATGTGGTACTGTTTCCCACGGGTGAGGTGCGTGATGCGGTAGAAGAGCATCTCCGGGTTGGCCTCGTACTCGCTGGGCGCCTGGGACAGAGGGCGACACATGTTAGTGAGCTGTGGTGATTGACAGGACAGGTCCGGGCGGCGGGGGCTCCACCGGGCCGCGGCGGTGTCACGGCGTGTTACAGTCGGAGGAGTGAGTACAGGATAAAAACAGACAGATATTTCTGCTCTGCTCAGGTGCGTCAGTGAAGCCGTGTCTGTGAGTGTGTGTTTTTATCTGTTTGTCTTACAGTGATAAACCACCGCCTCCTCTGAGGAGAAGTCATGAAGTGTTACAGCCGTCTGAACGCTTCAACGTTTTCACAAGTGGTTGTACCAGGGACTGACAACCTCAGCTGCTCTGCCCTGGCGGTGCCTGGACGCCGTCAGGGTCAACTGGACAGGGTCAGGTCATAAGGTGACACTCAAACTCGAGTAGCCTTTAAGGCAGTGAATCAAAGCTCTGTTGTACAGGTTCTTTGGTGATTTAAAAAAAACAAACAAAAAAACAATGTTAATGTTAAGTAGACAACAGCCTTAGCATTCACATTAATTATATTTGGTTTTAATTATTTTGTTTCTGGTCTTTAACTTTAACAGAATTGAAAACTTTACTTCTGTATTCAAGCCTAAAATAGAATAAAAATGTGACATTAAATTATGTTAAATAACGACTGATCATTAGAACAAGAGCAGATACATTTAAATTCAATTGAGATGGTTTAAACATGGGGGTTTTCAAATGTGTTTTTTCACAGGTTTTAATATATAAACCAGTGTAATCTTTTTTTGATTGTATAACAAAGTGTTTTGTTAAATTGCAACTCGAACTAAAGCCAATGTATTTTAGGGATTTCCATTTTTTTTTTAAACACAGAGGAATATGACTTCTTGTAGACCGGGGTGTGGCTGTACTGTTGTTAAAAAAGAGGAAAATAATAATCAGCAGCTCAGCCAAGTATATGGAAAATAACAAAAAAGAATACAGAAGGAAAATGAAAAAATTAAATATAATTTAGGTGATTGGAAATAAGTGCAGAAAACATCAAGAGGTAGCAACATTTTTTGGAAGAATTCTGGTACTTTTTACTGATGATAATAATAATAATTATTATTATTGTTATATTATTGTAATGATGACCTCATCACATGGTGTTTCTACTGGATTAAAATGATGCTCCAGATTCTAATGTTTTCTAGAGAATATTTTCCCAACATGCCTCACACTAAGATGACGTTCACAAACACACACACACAGATAAAGTGTTTCTGTGTGTGTGTGTGTGTTATCTCTTTAATCTGTTCATCTCTCCATCTCCATCTTCACTTCCTTCACTGTTTTCTTTTCCCTCTTCTCCCTCTGTCTGGCTCTACGAGGAGGAGAGGATGGAGGGACAGCAGGAGGGTGTGTGTGTGTGTGTGTGTGTGTGTGAAGGGTTCAGTCAAACATTCCTCCAGCATAGCGGCAGTGTTGTGGTGATCCAGGGAGTGATACAGGGAGATAATGAAAAGACGGACAAAAGCACTCTCATCTCGATGTGACTGATACCCTCCTCTGCTCCTCCCTTTTCCCTGCCCGACCCCCCCCCCTCCTCTACCCCTCACCCCTCTCTCTCTCTTTCCACCCTTCCTTCCTTCCACCGTTCCACCCTTCCACCCTTCCTTCCTTCCTTCCCCCCCTCCCTCCCTCCCTCCCTCCCCTCTTCCCTCCCTCCCTCCCTCCCCTCTTCCCTCCCTGCCTGTGCTCATTTACATGGCACTCATGCACAGAGAGGGAGGAGTATTTGTGAATAATAAGAAAGTGAGATTCAAGCCTGATATCAGATTTCACCACACACTGCGTGTGTGTTTTTAACACAATCCAAGCACAACTGAAATGCCACATATAAGAATATAAATAGAAGATCCTGAAATGTGATGTGTCTGTGAGAGTGTGTGTGTGTGTGTTTCTGATGCGGCAGTGTGCATGTGTGAGCTTGCTCTCTGCCTCATTTGCATATCTACGTCTCATCACGTTGCCAAGACAACCTCATCTGTTCATCTGGGAGGGCAGGAAATAAAGCAATGGTGCAAACACAGAAAAGACACTGACACACACACACATGCACGCGCACATTCACACACAGTTTAATTTATTAGGCGATTAAAATTTGTTGTTTTAATTGATCCTAGATTTAGAAATTTTCTTTTGAGTTTCCTCACCTTGTGATGTCATCTATGACTACTTTTAATCCATGCAGTTGACATTAGAACACAATATATATTTACTTTAGGTTAGCCATATTCATGATAAGCGCTAGCGGACCAGAAAAAAATTACATGATGGACTGGAAATGTCCCGCAGGCCCTGAGTTTGACATACATGGTAAATGATGCACTAATCTTCACATTTGTGTTTGCAAACAAACAGCATTTTTTTTTTTTTTTTTTTTTTAGGAATGTGGAAGGGTATGTATGTCTCCTGCCCTGTGGGGGGTGCTATATCTTTTCCATCAGACATTTTCTCAAAAATCCTAAAATTTGAAAAATGTTTTATTTAAAAATTCATAACTTTGTTGAGTCTCCACCCTCCACTATCTGCTCCTTGGGCTCCTTGAGGGTCACAGAACCCAACGCCCCAGCAGATCAACCGCCCCCTGGAGACTTCTACTGGTAATGATGATTCTTTTTTTTTAACTCCTTATCTTCTAACCGTTTCCACACACACAGACAGAGACTTACTGGTTGTCCAGAGCCCGGGCTGGAACAGTAGATGGTGTACTTGCGGATGACACCATTTGGTTTGTGCGGCGTCAACCAGGACACCATTACACTGTTTGCAGAAGCAGGAACTGCCTTTATTCCAGCCGGCGGACCAGGAACTGAAAACAATCAAATGATACAAACACATTAGCAGTGAAGGCACCGGGTCACGCAGGATTTAGTTATTTAAGTTTTTCTATTGTGGACATCTTTTTTTCTTTCTTTTTTTCGTAGTCTCCTAGCCTAGCAATAAGCCCTGCAAAACTAATAATTTATTATTATATTTCAGTGCATCTATTAAAACTTGATTCTTTTTTCAACTCCCATTTGACTACGTCCACTGTAGGTCTGATCAATGATGCTTTTAAATGTCACTCACTGCCCCACGCGTGTGTTTTCCTCCCATTAAACCACTCACCTTCGATTCTTAAAAACACATTCAGACACGCTGACTGACTGACTGACTGGCTGTCGGACGCCCGTTACAGTGAGTAGGCTTGTTTTCAGATTGGTGGTCTTATCCTGTGCTAAGCCTCTGCGGGAGGACTCGGAGGATTGACATATGTTCATTTAGACACCGGTCAGCAGCGTTTTCTGACTCAGTGACACAACAGTCCGTCTCTTAACCGTCAGATTAGACACTGATCCTCCGTTTGCCACTTCAGCCTTGACACTGAACACCACTTAATACTCTTACTACAAGATAAAGTTGGAGGGGAAAAAAAACCCAGTGGGTTTACAGTGGATGTACACTTGAACACAACACGCCGAGATAAAGCAGCTCAACTATAATATACTGTCGTGCCTACAGTAGCACGGGATGTTACAATATATCGTAAGTTCTGCCTTTGTGTTGTGACACGTATCGTATCGTCGGATTCTTGCCGACACACACCCCTCCCAGTTACTTATCTCCATTTCTGTATCATGTGAAATAAGTGAATATTAACAATTGCCCAGAATTGCCCCAAAGGGACGGATAAAAGCTGAATGAACCTGAATCATAAGGTGAAGTCGTCAAAATTCAAACTCTGTGTTTAGGCAGGAGAGTCTGTGGTAGAGGAAAAGTTCCATCTGGTGCCCCCCCCAAAAAAAAAAAAAAAAAAATGCTGACAGTCTGTTGTGCAGCCTCAGCAGTGATGTGGCCAAGATCAGCCCAGTGGTGGTGAATAAACGGCCCCACCCTCATGAATATATAACCAACGCTGTGCCAGGCAGAGGAGGAGGAGGATTTGTCACAGCGAGGGCTGATACACTTCCACAGCCGTGACATTTCTGCGTCGTCTCTCTTAATGCGTTATTAATTTAGTCATTCAGGAGGAGGCTTTGTGTTCACCTCCGTATCTCGTCGTCATCAGCCCTCCAGGCCCCACCTCCGCCCTCCTTTCCTTTATCAAGAGACATATATCTGGCTGTAATCCCGCCTCCAATGGTGTAAGCACAAAATTAATTCTCTCTAATCCAAGAGGAGATAATCCTACAGGCCTACAGCAAGAGAGCCGGTGACAAAGACGCCGACGAAGGCCCATATCTGAATCCTGGATGTGATGTGGTCCCAGGAAGCACCACCTCCTCCTCCTCCTCCACAGTCTCTCCAGTCAGAGCTGTAGACCAAAAGCCTCTTTATTGTCATTAGCAGTGCTAATGGAGGTTCCTAGTAGGAGTGTGTGCGTGTGTCTGTAGATCACAGAATGGACCACATCTCCAAAGTGTGGCCCAAACTGTAGATGAAGCCAACGGTAAATCCAGGCTTGAATGATTTATACACATACATTCTGACCCTAGCCCCGTGTCTAATAAAGTTGCGAGTGTGATTCCCTTCCCTTTCACCAGCCTCTCTGCTCGGCTCGGTCAACCCCGTGTGTACTCACGATCCTCGCGGGTTTGGATGTACAGGACATTGCTGCGGACTCCATCTCCAGCCTGGGTGTAGGCCAGCACCTGTACGCTGTAGTTGGTGAACTTCTCCAGCCCCCGCAGCTCCACCTGCTCCCGTGTGGTGGTGATATTCTGCATCTCTCCCCATTCTGGCACACAGGTACAAACGGACAGTTCTGGTTAGAAGCACCGATGAAGGATGTGTGCAGGCAAAACAACGTTGAACAACTCTTGACTTTGGAAAAATTGTTTTGCGGGGAAATGTGATCATCGGACGGATATCTGGGCGGAGAGGTTGAATTATTGTGATTTTCTCGACGCCATTTCCCTCAAAACATTGTTCCAGATACAAATGGGTTGGATATGCACGTGTGTGAGACAGACTTGAACATTCAGAGAAGAAGAAAAAACACACACACTCACAGAACACAGAACAGAAACCTCATTAACCACCAATCGTTTACAAACTAGGGCAAGTTTGGACAAACAAAGGGACAGGAACAGGAGGACTGTTTCTACACCACAACAGAGGAAGGATGGGTAATTTTAGAATGAGATAGGTGATAATTACTCTGCATCGGCCACTGGGTCTGGCCCCCACAGCACCCACCTCCGTCAGGGAAGAGGGACCAAAACACAACCCGGTAGCCTTTCAGCACACCGTGCAGCGTCAGCCGTGGAGGCTCTGCCCACGTGATCACCGCCTCGTCCGACGTCACGGAAATGGCACGCACGTTCTGCGGAGGCTCGCTGGGCACTGGAGAGAGCAGCAGCAGGAAGAGGAGGAGGAGGAGGAGGAGAGCGTTAGTGCAGCGACACTTTCCAGATGAGCTTTTCATTATCAGGTGATTTATATCAATTCTACAGGCTGTTTCTGTCACTAAGGAGACCAGGCTGGTGCAGCTAAAAATGAATGACTCCCCGGCAAAGGCGAAACATGTTCAGATACAGATCAGTCAAACAGGCTCAAATTAGCCCTCAGTGTCTCCTGGTTCACCGCTGGCTTTTCGAGCACGGAGAACAGAGGAGGTGCGAGGGGGGAGGAGGGAGGAGGAGGGGGTCGGGAGAAAAGGGGAAAGAGCCCTTGGGAAAAAAAAAACATGCATATTTAAACAGCCACACCTTTAAAGGGTAGAAATGCAGATGAAGTAGGTGGAGTAAAATGGCGACAGTCAGGATCCAATCTTAGAAAAGTAGTTTCTTTTTTCTTTACAATGTTAAATGTAATTATGGAAATTATAAAAAAAATGACCAGTTAAACAAGTGGAGGAATTGATAGAACAAAGAAGGAGAAAAAGAAGGTGGAGGTGGAGCGTTCAGGGGCCTCCTCCACTCCTCCATCACCACCAGCCTAATACAGAGTGTTAATTAATGACAGTTAACAATGAAGGATGTGAACTTGCTACTATTTTTTCTGGAGGGGAAATGTCTGTAAATATACACAAATGTGCTGTTTCTGTTGAATAAAACAGTAAATAATTCTTTCTACATTCTCCAAACTCCAAACCACTTGAAGATCATCCCAAAGCTGCCTCTGATAAAACACTACTCCGGGATTCTGACTTTTTTTTTTGTCTACTCTGACCAGCTCTTACCGTCTTCCAGAGTCGTAGCATTGATCTCAGTGCTGGACGGTCCAGTCCCAGCTCTGTTGAAGGCCTGGACCACGACTCCATACTGGGCAAACTTCTTCAGGTTGTCCAAGGTGTACACTTCACTGTCCCCCGTTGCTTTCATCTCCACTATGCTGTACTGTCCGTTGCTGCCTGGACCGTTCTCTCTGTAGCCGATCTGATAGCCGCGGATCACCCCGTTCTGAAGTTCCTTCTTTGGAGCCTGAGAGAAGTGTTGAGAAATACTCAATATCAAAACACAATTGCACAAATTTTCAATAAAATCGTCTCACCTTCAAAGGTGTTTCTCATGATAACGTATGTAGTGGAATCATGTATTTCTGAGTGTAAACCTTTACCAAAGTGCCACGTTACTCACCCACTGACACCTGACCATCGTACAAATATGTTTTTTTTTTACTTTAACAGAAAAATTTACCACAGAACAAAAAAAAATTCCAGCAGTGAGCCTCACCCTCCACGTCACCCGTATGCTCTGTGATGTCATCGGCTGAAGGACCACTTCTATGGGGGGCCCATCGGGGGCTGTTGATGCAAAACAAACAAAACAAAACTTTTACAACATGTAAAACAAAAAAAGACAGAGCTGAGAAACAATCAGCCAATCACTTACGAGCTTCCTCGGTGCTGATGGTCAGCTCTTTGCTGGGGAGGCTGCGGCCGATCTTGTTGTAGGAGTACATGCGGATGCTGTAGACACAGGCCGGGTGTAACTCCACGATGTTGGCCTGGTTGTTGGTGGGTGAGATGTTTCTGGTGGTGTACATGTGGTCCCAGGAATCTGTAAAATACACACAAAATTTTTAGATATTAATCATACAGAAAGCTCGACGTGTGTATCGGTGGTCACCACACCCACCTGACTTGTTCTTGTATTCTATGTCATAGCTGGTGATGATGCTGTTTCCATCAAACCTCTGGATCCAGCGCAGGTTCATGCTCCTGTCCTTCACCTCCCTCACCTCCAGCTCTGGAGGATCTGGTGGCTCTGTGTAGATGTAGACCAAAAAGACAGGGTGTATGTGTGTGTGTGTGAGATATCTATATGCTCTCTTACAGCCTCGGTCACCTAAAGCATGTGGTCAACAGCAGGTTAACTGACCTTATATCTATATCTATATCTTACAGCCTCGGTCACCTAAAGCGTGTGGTCAACAGCAGGTTAACTGACCTTGCACGGTGAGCTGGATGAGCCCTCGTCCTTCTCCGTAAGAGTTGATGGCGTGGCAGGAGAAGAAAACTGAATCTCCTCGCTCGGCTGGGTTCAGCTGTGAGCGACACACACACAAAAAAACCAAAAACGTGAGGAAAACACACAACGGCAACGTCTCGAACATCGTCTGTTATCGATGAAAACACAAAACGGCAGTGGATGAACGTCTCGAACATCGTCTGTTATCGATCAAACTCTCATATCTTCATTAGTGGTTAATGAAAGTACTACACAGATTTGTCACAGATTTCAGGACCTTTGTTTTAAACTGCAGTCGTTGTGTTATTTTTTTTTGACCTGACTGCAGTTCATCTCCCATGTCTGTTTGTTTTCAGTGCCATTCTTATTGGCCTGCGGGGGCACTATACGCAGAACTGTGTTTTGAAAAGAGTCTCAACTGGTACTACTACTTTTATATACAGTAGCATAATACTGTATATCACTTTTTGTAGAGTATTTTTTTGTTTGTTTTTTATTTGACTCTTGTAAATATAACAGTCCTAAAGTTGAACATCATCCTATAAAAAGTCAGACTGGTAAAATAAAAAACTAATCAAATAAAATGAAGAACAGATAAAATGATAAAACCTATAGATGTGTCCTGACATGTTCCAGTGCATTTATAAATTATAATTCACGTCTCAGCCACAATGCATGATATAACGACTTACATTATGTATTTCTTACATGGACCATTTGTTTTTTTACATTTACTAGTGCTGAAAACATTTTCCAAAGATTTGTCCTTCACGTCACCTCCTGGGCTACAGATCAATGAAGGTCGTTTTGTTTTATCTTTGAATACAATATTTATAACACCCACATTTTTAGTTACATGTTCAGGCCTGACCTTTAGGGTGGAGATGACTTCGTCCCCTTTCTTGTTGATGGTGATGGAGTAGCGGGGGTTTCTCTCTGCGTCGATGACCGTGTCCCCTCTCTCCCAGCGAATGATGATGGGCTGTTCACCTCGGGCCGTGCAGTTCAGCTCCTTGGTCTGGCCTTTCCTCGCCATGGTGGTGTTGGGGTGGCTGGTGATCATGGCAGGAACTGTGCGGGATCACAGACACGTGTCAGTGTGATGAACAATACCATACGACTGGAATGTGTAAAGAAAATAGAGGTGTGATGTAGATTTATTACCAATGTATAGACATCTCTATTTCTGCCGTTTCTGCTTCTCCATTTTTTTATTTTTTAAGCTTCAAGCCTCACTGGCCCCCTCACGCTACCTCTGCCCCCCCTTCACCCCACCCCCCATCTTCCTGCTTCTCTTCTCCTCCTCATTTCCTCAGACACAGCTTATTGATCGTAGTGGTTCCTGTGGTTTTGTTTTCATCACTAATTCATCGGCCTCTTTTCCCCAGCAAACATCCAGCAGCACACGGACAAGCCGCCCCAACTCATATCAATCAATATCAAAGACAGCCTTAGTTAAGAATGTGCTGGACTGATGAGATGTGTTCTGTTCAGCTCAGGCCGCACTTGCCTGGGGCAAGAGTGCATCATACAGGAGCAGATATCTTCCCAAAAAAAAAAAAAAAAAAACCGTCTGCTGTCCCGGAGTGCAGCAGGGGGTGCTGCTATGAAAGGGGCTATGTCTNNGAGAATGATTGACACTTACTTTTGACAGTGAGGATCATGCTCTTACTGATGTCTGAGCCCACGCCGTTGGAGGCCTGACAGAGGTAGTAGCCTCGGTCATCCTCCAGGACGTGCCGGATGAGCAGAGAGCCGTTTGACATGATCTGGATCCGGCCGGTCAGAGGGACAGGGTGGTACTGCTGAGGGTTTCCCACACCTGCACGACACAAAGTCCACGTTGCCATATCTCTGTGATCGACTGCTGTGCTGACATGAAGGGGGACTGAGCGCCGGTTTTACCTTTGGCGTGTTTCCACATGACCTTTGGCGGCGGATAACCTTCCACAGAACAGTTGAGAACTCCAGCTTTGCCGTAGATGCAGTCCTGGTTGTTGGGCTGCACCACGAAACGAGGTGGCACTGAGGAGCAAAAACAAAAAAAAACAGACACTTAACGAAGCAGTACAATCTGGAGGGTGAGGAAGAAACAAAATATTGGTTGTGTTAATTTTTTTACAACAGAGATCCTGATTTTTTATTTGTCCAAAAGATCAGCTAAATTATTATTATTTTCATTTTACAATAAGAGGCAAAATACTAGGTTGACCCAATTACTAACCCATAATTGGGTCGAACAACTTGACAGAATACTGTAATAAGTTTTGTTAAAAATACATCCTCAACTCTTTATTATTTGGTCAATGTTTATTAAGAAATTGTTAACTTTCTATTTCCTAATATATATATATATATATATATATATATGTATGTATGAAACAAACAAAGGCAATTAACCAAACTGATAGACTTCTTTGTTGGGTTCAGATGTTTGTTAGTCCGACTCTCAGTGACTCACCTGCCTCTAACGCCACTGCACGTCACTGACTAAAATAGAAACTAACATCAAGAAAAAAAAATTTTAACCGCTCCTCAAATAACAACACTCATCGCCCCTGAGAACGCCCACCATCACATTCGACCCGACCCACTCCTCATCGTGTCTGTCTGGGTGCCTCACCAGTGACTATCAACTGTCTCTCCCAGCTGACGGTGGCGGCGGCGTTGCTGGCGATGCAGGTGTAGTTGCCGTTGTGCTTCAGTGTCACCTTGGAGATTTGCAGGGAGCTCATGAACTCTTTGGTCTCTATTGCCACGCCAGAGGCGGAGCCTGGCACGATGAGCTGGCCATCTTTGTGCCAGGTGATGCGTATGGGCATGTCCCCGGATGACACCACGCAGGCGATGTACATGAGCTTCCCCACTGAGGTAGAGGGGATGTCGAAGGGCTGGATGAGCGGTGGCACTGGAGGGAGGGCGGGAGAAGGCGAGAGAGAGAGGGAAGGAAGAGGCAAGAGAGTGAGTGGAACACAGGAAGTGACAGATGTGGAAGAGTGGCACCGCGGCCATCTGGAGCGATGCTGAGAGGCAGAGGGAAGGTCATTGGCCAGTGGGACCCTCTCTCCTCTCCACTCCCCCCCCCCTTCAGCCTCCTCCATCTCCTGTACCCATAATAGCTGCTCTGGTTGGAGTCCAATTGGCAGGAGGAAGTCATTGTGTTGCCATAGTAATGGAGGTTGGGGGGGGGGGGGGGAACTACAGCTGAGACATCTGGGGGATTTAATCTAGGCTTCATTATTATTCATCTAATTAAATCAGAGACACACTCGCACGCAGACGCACACACGCACGCCCGCCTTAAACACCTCTGCAGCTGCCCTCCCACCACCCTGACCCAACTCACCACCAAATGAATACACACACACACACTAGAAATACACATTATACTCCATTAGTAGTAGTACAACATTAGATTCTCATGACACAACTAAAAAATAAGAACAAAAAAATCCAAGAAGCTAAAGCAGGATAGCAAAAAAAAAAAAAAATGTCCCAGTTATCCCAAGGACAGCTAAAAGTTAGCTAAAAAATATGGACTTCAAAATTGTTGGATGAATAAAAATATTATGCTCTAAGTCAATAAATATGAGTAAAAAGCTGTAGGAGATACTGTATCGATTATTTTTTTATCGACAGTTAACAATCAAATATTCCTGGTGTTGGTTCATTTTATTTTTCTTTAATTTGTTCTCTAGTGATTACAAATCTTGTGATATATCGTACTGTTGCACTTGTATTTTGATGAATCACCAGATCAGCCAGGAAAGATAGTAAAATCCACACTAAAAAAAAATGACAAAAGCCAAATTCCCTTAAATCTTGTGATATATCGTATTGTTGCACTTCTATTTTGATGAATCACCAAATCAGCCAGGAAAGATGGTAAAATCCACACTAAAAAAAATGACAAAAGCCAAATTCCCTGCTGCTGCTGCTGCACCACGATTTCTCGATATATTTTAGAAGAGAGGTTATGAGAAATGTGTACAGGGTTCTGTGATTCAGACCCAGGACCAGACCTGTTCCTTATCGCTGACCTTCGACCTCATCCGTACCTTTGCCCTCCTTCTTCTTACCTTTGACGGTCACGTGGACGGTCTGGTTGATCGACACCTGGGGCTGGATCAGGACACTACATAAGTAGGTTCCCTCGTCAGCGCCCTTCTGCACGTCCGTCAGTCTGAGGGTTCCATTGTCAAACAACACTTGACGGTGATTATCCGGCAGCTGCATGCCGTCCTTCAGCCACTTGATGGAATAATACGGGTAACCAATCACGCGGCAGGTTATGTAGGTGTTCCTGCCAGCCACTGCTGTAATGTCCCGCATGGGTCTGATTCGAGGTGGACCTGGAGACACAGGGAAGAGAGGGGGGGTTGGGGATGGAGACAGAGACAGAGAGACAGAGGATGGAGGGAGGAGCAGGTCATGGCAGAGTAGAAGAGGAGCAGACACGGAGACAGGAAGTGAAGAGATAAAGGTTGAGGGGTAGAGTGATTGGGGCGAGTTGACAGGTTGGACAGGGAGGTTAGTTTTGCTCCCTTTACTAAAACCTGAGTGAAGATTTGTATGTGTCGTTAACTAGGGCTGTCACTTTTCACCCGAGATTCAAACATCTGTTTAGGTCAGGACATAAAGATGAAATGTTATTACTAAAATCAGGTCAGAGTCCATGCTGGACTGGTTAAAGTAGGTTATGTATTATTAATTTTAAACTTGACTAATTATTAAAGCCTTGTCCTTGACCAAAGATTATATGCAATTTTGCAATTTTTTTCTACAGCGCTGTATCATTTTTGTTTTTAAATTAGCAATTAACATGCAAATATTCATGACATCTAATTATGTTTAGGTTGTGTTTAAACCTGCGACCACTAGCTGATTGTCCAGATGCTTTCATTTATTTCTTCTCTAATGATTACAATCGTAGATCCCTCAGTGTATCGTATCGTGATATGTGTCAGATCGCCAGATTCTTGTCAATACACATCCCAGGAAAAACACATCCATTTTGCTTCAAAGAGGCTCTTAACGTCTGCGTGTCCGTTTGAGCGGAGTTTGAGGAACTTCAAGAACCCGCAGGGAGAACGTTTCCTTCCATGTTTTGATGGGTGAACGAGCCTCATCAGATCAACGAACATCTCTGAATAATATTGATTTAAACCAACTCATATTGGGAAAAAGTGACAGCCCTATAATAACCTAATCACCTGATATAGAAGATGATAGACACAGATAGATAACTGATGATACACAGGTCATAGACGATCAGATGATGACTGACAGACAGAGAGACAGACAGACAGACAGATAGATGTCCTATCCTTCTCCCTAGCCTCTGTGTGTTTGTGTGGCCGTGTAGAGTGCGTTTATATTGAAAAGCAGACAGGCACCTCTTACGTTTATGCGCGCTTGGTACTCTGCGCTGCCGGCCGAGTTGCGTGCGACGCAGCGGTACACTCCCCCATCTCTGATGAGCGGGCTGCTGACGTTGACGTGCGACACGGTCAGGCCGTCCGACAGGGTGTACTGGCTGGTCTTGTAGGTGGAGTCTCGCACCACGGGCTCGTCATCCAGCGTCCAGGTGATCGAGGGGGGAGGGGCTCCTTTGGCTGAACATTTGAGGGAGAAGGGTTCGCCGGGGTTCACCACCCGCTCGCTGAAGGAGGCCACTATACGCGGTGTGCCATCTGGAACCAAGGAGACGGGATGGACAAGAGGTCAAACATTGATGGAAATCTGCAGACAACGCCGTCGTTGTTTTACGTTAAACGCTAAAATATTTGTACTCCATATTTATGTGTCTATCCAAAGGATGTGCAGCTGGATTTTAAAACAGAAATATTCAGATATAAAGCAGTAAATTGTAGGACCTTATAATTTAAAGACAGTGGTGACAGTGATGTCATAAAACACCTGCCGTGAACCTCTGAATGTCTACGTACCCTCCAGCAGAATAATGGAAAAGTCCTGAGCTGTGTGGCCTTTTCTGGAGGCAAAGCACTGGTAGGCTCCGGAGTGGAACTTCTGAGCCGCGGTGATCTGCAGCGTGTCGTTGTGTTGTCCCTGGATGGAGATGTGCTGGTCAGGCATGATGGGTTCTGTGTTCCTGTACCAGGAGATGGTGTATTCTGGGGATCCCTCCACGGTGCAGGTGAAGAACAGTGTGCTGCTGATGCCTGTTTTCAGATTCTTGGGCGATAAGGTCACTCGCAGTGGATCTGAGAAAAGATAAAAACAAAAAATAAGAGGGAGAATGAAGAACTGTTTTGTAATCACAACATTACTATTATATATGAAATAAACCAGAGGTTTTGTCAAAAAAACACATTTTGTTTCTCCCAGTGACAGATGTGGAGGAAGTGAAATCCATTGCTATCACAACGCCTACGTTAGGGATGTTAATTTTTAAACCTTCACGTGGTTAATAATGAATTAAACTCAATAAGAAACTATTTTTAACCAACGAATCAGGTGACGGTCCAACACCTCCTGCTTCTCAGGATATCACCAGCAGAGACAGCGTAGAGCTCTGACTTATATTATATTCTACGCAGCAGCAGAAGCTGTCAAAGGTTCACAGCAGAGATAAAAATCTACAAAAACTTCTTGTGTTTTTCTTTATAAATATTTCATTAGTTCAAGTTGAAAGATATTCAACGCCTTTCGTAGCAGTGCACTGACAATGAAGCTTTTTTCTAATCTTATTTTTGACATATTTTATTATATTATAATAAAATAAAATATTAGATTTTATTTTTACGCGTGATATAATTTTTTTATACTGTTGGCCGCTAACAGTGTCGTTTAAAATCACGTCCAGTTCACATTTTTAACATTTTCCGCAGAAATTCAGAAAAATTGATTTCTAAAGTTTGACGACTTCCTGTTTTCTGTAAATCACATTCACACTGAAAGACGATACTCCCAAAAAGGAAGTATCTTTTTCACCGAGCTGCAAAGTGAGCGCACGATCAGAACTGCAGACACAATCAGTTTGACACAGTCATTAAAGAAGCAGCTGGAGATATCGCTTCACATCTCTGTCCACTGTGAGTGTGTGTGTGTGTGTGTGAGGGGGGGGGGGCGAGTATGTACATGTGTGTGTATGTATGTGTACAGTATGTTTGTGTGTGTGTGTAAATGTCAGTGAGCAATAAGGCAGCTGGTGGTGTATGCTGGGGGGCAGCGTTGTGCCTCACCCCTCCCTCCCTCCCCCCCCTGCCCTGTCAGAGTCACAGAGTGTTCTGCCATGATGTGCCCACTGGCAAAGACGACCACTGCTCTTGTCTCTCCCTCTGTCTCGCCTTCCCACACCTCTTTGTCCCCCCCTCCCGTGTGTACGCCACTCGCCGTCGTCCGTCTCTGCCACTCCTATGATCTCGTTATAACATTAGCAGATAATGTCGTTCCACCGGTGTCTGTTTGTCTGCTCGGCCTCTGGGTGACCCCTCATCTTCCTCTCCCTCTCCCTCCGTCTGCCTGATGCCGACCGGTGCTGGCAGCTAGAATATGGATTCAGTCTGAGTGAGTTACCGCTCTGTCGCTCCTCCTCAGCGCTGATGTGACGGGGCGTCATGCAGCTCGCACACATTTTTGCAACGGACACACTCTAGGTGTGACTTAAACCGCATGTCTGCCTCCAAACCAAAAAGGGACAGTTCTGAATGTGTCTGTGACTCAGTGAGAAGTCAGCGTTGGAGTCCGAGAGCATGTGTGTGTGTGTGTGTGTGTGTTCACACACCGATGACATGAAGCTGTCCAGACACTTCCTTTGAGCCAAAACTGTTGGTGACCTCGCAGGCGTAGCTGCCACTGTCCTCTTGCCTCAGGTCGCTGATGGTCAACCCCGTCAAACGCCGGGTCCAGCGGGCGTCTGAGGGCAACGGGCGGCCATCTTTGAGCCAGCGCACGGTAGGGCTGGGGTAACCTCCCGCTGTACAGGGAAGCTCGATGCTCTGGCCTGCATTCACCTCCCCTGCTTGGAAACTGTCCAGGATGGTGGGCGAGGACTCGTTGGGGTCTGGAGGACGAGACAGGATTAGTATTTTTTTATTTTTCTTTAGTCAAAGGAGGAAAAGAAAAGCGTTAGTTAGTCATGTGACCCACCCATGACAGAGAGCCTGGCTCCATTGCTCTGCCGCGTCTCGCCACTGTACTTGTGTTTTGTGATGCAGCGATAGGTGGAGAGGGCGTCCTCCTTCTGAACGTCTGAGATGTAAAGAGCTCCAAAGGAGGTGATGGAGAACCTGTTACCTAGAAACGACACAGTGACATTCATTTTACAACAGAAATGAAAACATAAGCTTAGGGTTAGGGGTTATAAACCCCAGAAAACGTCGTTTTTTTTGGAGTATTGTGATAGTTCTGGACCCACGCCTTCAACATCCAGCTAGGACTGCTAGGAGTTGTTTTTTTGCCTATTTCTTACTCCATTTATTTGCAGTAGAAAGTCTTTTGGACAGCTTCAAAATGGTTTTGCTTCATTAGACTAAAAGTTCATTCCCGGCAATAAAAAAAACAACAACAACCAAGAAATAAATCACTGGTGTACTTCAGCTCCTCACCGGCGGCGTCTTTTCTTCCTTTTTCAAAAACACCTGTGTTTATTTTTATGAATATTTTACCTCTCACGGCTCGTGTGCCTTTGTCAGAGTCTTGCTGAGGTGTGTTTTTTTAAAGGCAGCAGTTATCCACTGAGCCTGGACTGTAGTGTGTTAGACCTGAGGGGAGGCACAACCTGCAATTTCCCCAGCAGCCTTTGTTGGCCCCCCAGAATGAAGCCTTACAGGATAATCAGCACTTTAAGACGGTTACTCCCACAACACCGTCAACTCGCCTGTCACAACACTCTGACACAGTCACAGAGAGGGGGCAAGGGAGGAGGGGGGAGTCAGCTGGATCTGTCAAAGCCACACTTTGGTTCCGCAGCAGGAGGCTGGATGCTATATTTACCATCTGCAGCCTCCTGAGCGACGCGGACTAAACCATACATCCACTGTACATTACTCCCAACGTCTTTCCGTCCCGTTTGAGCCCACGTTACGTCCACGCCGTTTGTTTATCTCCTGGTTTCTGTCTCACCCTTTTCTCCTCACCCTCTTCCTCTCCGCGCGTGCTGCTCTGTCTCCAAGCAAAGTGGCAGACAGAGTAAAATATTAATTACCAAAATCACTGCGCTCCCACTCTGCTTTATATTCATGCTGACGAGATAACAAGGAGCAGAGTCGACATGCATCACAAGAGCATGTTTTAAACACACACACACACACAGGAACACACACACCGATTCAGCCAAACATCCAGACACACATCCATGGTGGTTCCCTGAGTAACAAAATGGTGAAGCACTTGGGGTGTTACATAATTTTTTCCAACTGTGTTGTGCTCATTATTATAAAAAAAATGAGATTTGATTCACAAATGTACAAATATTTTAGATCTCTTTTAATAATTTAATGATCTTTTATAGGTGAATATTCTCTTCTTAATGTATATAATAATAATTCTCCAGGGACTTTTTTTTAACATTCACTTAATAACTAAAAATATTGAACTAATATTTACCCCTATTACACCCTGAATCAGTTGCCCTTGCCTACTCTTATTTTTATTTTTTAGAATATACTGTGTGTTTTGTGTACATGTTTCCGTGATTGATTATAAGTGTGAATAAAATAGAGACAAAGATTCCATTACTGTCATTTAAACGTCTGGAACACACTCTACAATATGATTTATGTAGAGCTTTAATTCTCAGATCTTCACACACAATAGTTGTTCCATAGATACATGAAAAAAAACAATATATCACAGTGATCATCAACTGGTGGCCTGCGAGCTGAATCCGGCCCACAACTGGATTCCAAAATTGTGAGGATGAGAAAAAAAACATATTGTGTTGTCTCCACTATTAAAGGCTGAAAAAAGTTTTGTAATAAAAGTTTAAAAAAAAAAATTGCCCCCAGAATGTGTATCCAGAGAAATTCTGAACCGATCAAAGAGAGTTTTAGTAACAATAAATATTTTTCAACTAAATATTCAGTATTAAAAATCAACAAAAAACGCATGAATGACTCATTTAAAGTGAAAGTGTTTCCTTCATCCATACAGAGTCTCTGTGAGAGGAGCTGCGTTGCCCAGAGGAAGAAGAAAAAAACATGGTGGGGCTTCTGTACGACTCTCAGGGAAACTAAGACTCATTCATGGAAAAAAAAAATTGCTTATGTTTGCTAAAATTGTTCATGTCTCCTGGATGCAGATGGGATCCAGAGGGGAAGCTATTTTCATCTCGGTGTGTAAGTGCAGGGAGAGGACGGAAGTGTGACAGCGGGAAGAGAAAACACTAAAAGGTTAACTATGGCTATTTAAATACACTTCAAGTCCAGTCAACAAACAGAGATTTTACTGACTGTATTTATGTCATTAAAATCACTAAAAGTAACAGATAAAATACTAACAATAATAGCATTTAAAAAAATGTAATCAAAGGTGTGTTAGTTTACTTAAAAGGAGAGAATCATGAGACTGTGGTGCAAAGGAAATCAGTGGTGCGCAGACCCCGTTGTTGTACGTGAGGTTTAAATGTTGACCGTTGTGTTAAATGTATAATCAGATCATGTCAGTATTATTATTAATACGACCAAAAAAGTATACACACACAAACACACACAGTGTCGACGACGACCTGTGGCAGGGCAACTAGCTTCTAAAAGTCCAGAAAAAAACAAACTCCTGGTACTTTTTTGTTACAAAAAACAACAAATATTTGAGTTTTTCAGTCAGCAGATTCACAAAGCAGATTCGGAAATTGTCGGTGAATTTCTAATATATATTTCCGCTCACTTTTTGACATCTTTTAATCCGACCATTAGAGAACCATTACAGTCACATAACAAATGAGATCTGCTGTTCGACACGCCGTATGACAAAGTGTAAAAAAAAAGAAAAAGAAGAAGAACAAGAGGCAACAGGAGAGGAATAATGGTGATGTAAATGTGTGTGAGAGAGAATGGGTAAAAATAAAGGTTTGACAGGAACTATAAATAGGACATATACTGTTTTTTGTGTAGATACATGTATGTGTGTGTGTACATTATATATATATATATATATATATATGAGCGTTAGTAGCAGCCTCATTTTCTCACATGCAAATGAAGGCGTCGGCGCACAGATAACGAGGCCCATATTTCTACCTCCTCAGTGGGGCCATTATTTATTGATGTTCTGCATCTTCCTCCCTCTCTCCTTCCCTTTCCTCTCATGCCTCCCTCCCTCCCTGCTTCCCTCCCTCTCTACCTCCCTTCCACTCTCACCGTTCCTCCATCCTCTCCCTGTTGCTAGGGTCTCCTCGCTGCCACCCTGTTAAGGATCCGCTGTAGTTTTCAGCAGTTATTAAAGTGCAGCGTGTTTACAGTCATCAAGGACAAAACAATGAAACCCAGCCGTGCCTGACGGAAAATAAACATGGCTGCAAATCGGTGCAGGAAGTGAAATCAATGGAGAGATTTTCTTTTCTTTTTTTTTTTTTAAAGGTGCATTTGTAACTAAGTTGCTAAATATAGCTGTTCAGTTGCTGTGAGTAGCTAATCACTACAGCTCCCAAACTTGTACAAAGTAGGAAATGTTTTCATGCTTCCTGAACGGATGTTTGAAGATTATTCCAGTTTTACTAATTATTGTTAAGCTGCATTTTTAAAAAAAGTCATTATAAGTTATTTATTCCCTTCTAATCGTCTTTTTTAAAAACACTTTTACACCAAACTACCTTAAAACTGAGCTTCTCCTGTGCAAAAAAAAAATTAAACTGCATAAACATTCAAGCTCGATGCTCTTCCTCCAGTGGGAGTTGACAGTATGGAGTCCATATAAAATCAAGGCTAATGAGCTATCGAGCTCATATCACTGTTTTCCTTCTGGCGGATCACTACAGTCTCATCCCCGGAGTCTTTACGCTTACACTCAATATCTGATGCTGATGGTCAAAGGCGGTGGGTTCTGTCTCCCCGCAGGACCAACACAGTGATATGATAGTGTGCCTTCAATAATATGCATTTTTTATTTTAAAGACCTTCAGCATTTGACCAAAAAAAAAAAGGTTTTATAAATAATAAACGATCAAAACTTGTCTTGGCAGCACTGGGTCTCACCTGATACCTGACTATGACGTTTTATAGACGGACAGATTTAGCTTAGCATTTTAGGTTTAGCCCAGTGCACAGGCCATGTGTTTGACTCTTTGTGACATTTCCTGTTTTCTGTCTTGACCACAGCAGCACTGGGTCTCACCTGATTCCTGACTATGACGTTTTATAGACGGCCCTTTTCCAAAGAAGGAACGCCACAGATTTAGCTTAGCATTTTAGGTTTAGCCCAGTGCACAGGTCATGTGTTTGACTCTTTGTGACATTTCCTGTTTTCCTTTTTTTCGGCACCACTGTAGCTCCTCTGAAGTCATTAGAACTTCACTGCTCTGCATTCTGGGTAGTTTCCACTAGGTGCAAAAAGGAAATAAATCTGGGATGCTTCGCATTAACAATGTGCTGATTACGCAAACTGCTCTGCAGACGACCAAGCTGAGGTTGTGCTAGTCTGGCTTTTCTAGAGTTTTTTTTTTTTTCTGTATTTTTTTCAGGGGTTAAAGCGTCTTGTGTGGAAACTCTCTTTGTCTTCTGGTCGGGGGTCCAACAGTACACAGCTACTTTAGTTTAATATCCTGACAGTTTTACTATAATTACCTTAAAAAAAAACCCAAAAAACTCAGTGTATCGCCGTACCTATAGTATCGCAATATGTTGAAATAAAGAGCTCAACCTGTGATCCACGTCTTTGGTCATGAATCGCCATGAAGTCTTAGCCTTCAACACTGATAGGCAGTGTTGGACACGTTGGTTTGGCACCAACCGTCATACTTCAGTTTCCCTCCATCTCTGTATCATTGCAAATAGTTATGAATAGAAAAGTCACAAATGGAAGACGTTATTATTTTCTTTAAGAAATTGTTTTTGTTTTTTTTGTAGCCTGCGTTTACATTGAAATTCAATCGTCGACGTTGGTGGAATCACGTTCTGAACATCTTCCTCGTGCAATTGACAGTGAGTTGCCAAGAAGAATTTGAAAGAGAGAGAGTAAGAGGAGGGGGAGGAGAGAAGACGAGTGGATCAAAGTCTTGTGACTGTCACGAGAAGAAGAAGAAGAAGGAGAAGAAGAAGAAGACAAAGGAGAAAGATTGGGAAAATAACAGAGTAAATTCTGCAGATACTCTGTGTGAGCTGGAATATGCTTGGAGCTCACAAACGCAGACACGCCACACACAGTAACAGGCTTAAAATAGGACAAGAAAAATATCTGTGCATGAGCAAAAAAAAAAAAAAAAAATTATAAACTGCGCATTAAATTTAGCACCACATAAAAAATGTGTAAAAAACAAAAATCAGAAAATCAGCAACGTTGAACACAGCAGTGTGATTTAGGGAGGGAGAGAAAGAGGCAGTGAAAAGGGTAAAAGGCAAAAAGGGTAAGATTGGGGCCGGAGGGGGCGGGGTTGGGGGGTAAATAGTGGTGGAGATAACAGTCCATGTCTGTGTTCTACCCTCTTTTCAAACCTTTATGCAAAAAAAAAAGAGGGGGTTGCATCTGCATTCAAAGTGGGAGCCCACTCAAGCCTCCCTTTGCTCTCCGTCTCTCTGTGCTGTGTACATTAAAAAAAAAAAGTCTGAGGAGAAAGAAGCAGGTGTCAGCCAATTAAATATATACACTTTCCTGGCTTTTATTCTGCTGCACACTTAACTTAACACGTATGAATAGCAGCCTCTTAACTCCATTCAGTTCACACTCAAAGCAGCTTTTATTGGCACAGCCCATGTGAAACAACCGCCACTGCAGCTCTGGGGTAAAAAAAAAAACACCCACCAAACAACAACAACAACAACAACAACAAAAACACCCTAGACTTTGTTAACGTGAGCTGAGGAAGAGCCACAGTCCAGAAGTGTAAACACTGAAAAACTCTGCGTGAGACCTGAGCCACCCATGACTCCTAGTGTTGGTTCTGAAAGGCAGAAAGAATGAAAGAAACTAAAAAAAAAAGAAAGAAACGAACACAGAAGGATGGATGGACAGACGGTGTTGATGACACTGCAGTTTTTGGAGCTGGACTTTTACTGCGATTTACGTTTTTGTTGCAATATATTTTATATCGTCTTTGAGAAGAAACTGTAAAAATAAAACCAACAGACAACAACAATCAGATCTAGAAGGCTTTAGTTCTAATGTGTTAAGGCTTATCACGCATGTCTAAAAACAAAATATAAAAATATATAAAACAGAAGCCCAAACAATGACAAACGACAGAAGATCTAGGATAAAAAAAACCAGCCTACAGACCAGAAGGCTCTGGAATGGTTTAGTGCTGCATTTAAGGGGCTTGACTGAAGCCGAAGGAGAGATTGTGAGATACTAACTCTAGAGACGTGAAGCTGACTAAAAAAAATTGCACCGATTTGTGATTTTTTTTCTTGCTTTCTCATTGGTTTTTGAAAATAAAAAATAAAGTTCAGTGGAGATGTGAAGCAGGAGCTGTGAAAGTGTCGACGTGCGCTGGCTCGACATTAGTCCTATTTACAAAAGTGGGGCGCTGCAGAAAAAAAAAAAGAAGTTCGGAATCCACTCACTAGAACAGTTCACCTTTGTCACATTTTGTGGGAAAATGTAAAAAAAAAACAACAAAAAATGGGCAGAGACGAATCAACACCACCACAGAAAAGCAGGAGCTTTCACTTCTGAGATGTTTAGGTGGAGGAGTGTGTGTGGGTGGGTGGGTGATATGGGGGGGTGGCTACAGCTCGGTCATGTTTTCATTAAAAAGCAACGCTTCACTGTGTAATGCTAGCTGTGGTTTCTCTACATCAGTGAAACAGTATGAACCACTGCTCCCTTCATCTTTCAGCTCCCTCTTCTTCTGCCGCCTTGTGTCACACAAACTGAACGTCAGGAAACTGGAGAAGGACTGGAGAAGGTGTGGACGGGGCAGACAGAGGTAGAGGTTAAGGGCAGGAGGATGGATGACACAAAGCAGAGTCTAGTTTCCCTGCGACAGTGCGACCACATTTATTCTGCTCCGATGACTTCTGCTGTCCCAATTTGCCCTGTGTGACTTTCAAGAGTAAACACTGGGGGGAGGGGACGGCGGGGCAGCCCTTTAAAAAAGGGCTGAGTGGACAGCGAGGGGCGCTGGAATAAAAAGCCAACAGTATGCGAGAGACATCGTTTGCATACATATAACTCAACGCAACGCTGCGGAGACGCCATGTTCTCCTCCATAAAGCCCGTTCAAACCAGACGGGCCGACGACGACGCCGCGTAAAGCTAAATGTCCCGTCTCGGATAGAGACGGTGCCGAAGAGAGATTAGGCATCGGCAGGAGCATCAGAGGAGACGGAGGACGGAAGGGAAAGACGACGGGAGCGGAGGAGAGAAATGGGGAAGAGATGTAGAAATAGGACTCCATTATTCATGACGTGTTTCATGTGCTCGGTGACATCTGGGACAGCAGTGATAATGAGAGTCTCCGGAGAAAAACACACACACACACACTCTTCTCTCTTACACACACACAGCACCCTACCACAATGGTCCAAAAACCTACCCTCTAGTGTTTCTCTCATTAATGTATCTTCACTTCAACAACAAAGTGACTCGGTCCTTCCCTAAAAGTCTCTCAGTAAAGGTAAACACTCAGCAGCCGCTCCACCGTTGTTTTGACTCCACTGGCTGCGGACAAGGGACGGAGTTTTTTAAATACACACACAGTGTGTGCACTTGCTATTGTCTGTGTATGTGTGTGTGTGTGTGTGTGATGCAGTGTGCTACAGCTTAGCCCATAGCCTGGGGCACCGAGCTGCATTAGTGGCACTGAGTGAGCGGCCTGGTCCCTCCCTATTAGAGTGCTGGTGGCAGAGGAGTGTCACTGCCCAGCAGGGAGAGAGAGAGGGAGAGAGAGGGAGAGAGAGAGAGAGAGAGAGAGCTTACTGCTATAATCATAGTGTGTTCATCAGAAATCCCTTCATACAAATGCCTATAAATACACTAGAGATAATCAAATACTCATAACGGTCGCCCGTGTACCAGAGTTAATCCACGCAAATCAACATTCATCAGTGGCATCATCATCACCAGCCATTCACCGTCACCGTCTCCACACCATCAGAGTCGCAGAACAAAGGTCACTGATTATTGTCTGTTAAAGCCAAAGCACCGACCGTCATACTTCAGTCCCCCCCCCCCGCCATCTCTGTATCATTGTAAATAAAAATAAAAAGTAAAAAAATGTCATCCCAGTAAACCTCCAGAGCAGTTTCTTCTTCATGAGGAGGAAAAAAACAAACAAAACATCCAACATCCTATGATCTGACAGCTCCTTCAGTATGAAACCAACCTTGACCTTTGAACGACGAAGCTGGTTCAAAAAACAAAACTGTCAATAATGTTGGCCCAAGATAAACAGGAAGTGATGGAATGGTTGTCTTTTGAGGAGATTTGCTGATTCGTAGTATTTCAAAAAAATAATATGTCCACTCTTTAAAGACGAGTTGTCAATATAAACGCCATCACTCAGTCTCTGTCACAGTGGAAACCACGCCGGCGTCTCTGAGCCGTCCACGTCTCTGCCCGCCGCGGTCAATCACGGCCTCCGTGTTGATCTGACCTTTGAGCGTGTGTTTGGACGGCCGACGCTGAGGCCAATCAATAGGTCTAATTGAGAGGTCGTGTTAGAACACGGCTCTGGGATTGACCACCGGAGATCCCGTGTGATCCGGCGTCACGTCTCCGTGACTTCATCAATGACATTGTAATTGAAAAATAAGCCACGTCGCAGACGTGACGTCTTCATATAAATATGTGACGTTCGCAGCTCTGTCTGCTAGCTTCCTGGCTAATCCATCTAAATACATATAGAAACAAAGATATACTCAACCGCCCTGACACACTCTCAAACGTCTTGAAGGGTGACACTGGGTCCAGCCTTCCGTCAGAGTGATGCGCTCGCAGGGGTTTTCCCTTCCCTCCCTCTTTCACTGATTGACACTGATACACTGATGAATGTACTCATAGCGCATGTCAGTGTGTGTGTGTTTGTGTGTGTGTGATGGAGATAGAGAGAGTTAAATAAAAAGACAAGTGAGAGTGGCAGTGGGGCAGCTATAATGTGTGTGTGTGTGTGTGTGTTCAGTGCACGTGAGCAGGCATGTGTAGCAGTGTGTAAATAGTCAATAATAGTCGACACTTGTCAGCCCTCTGCTCTGTACACACAAAGCCTGCAGTTGAACCATTGTTGAAATCCACCCCCCCCCCCCCCGTCATGTCAGCTGACCCCCCCCAACACACACACACACACACCCGTGCACGCGGGCCTCTCAAGCAGGGGTAATTGTGCCTATTGTGCCCCTGCACACAAAGGCAATATGCACACACAAACACGCACATGTTTTCTGCTAATTAACACACCCACCCACGTGCCTGCTCAACCTAGCTGAGTAAAAGATGGCTGCCAGCTCCCCATCTGTTCTGCCCCCCCGCCCCCCTCCCTCTTCATCCTTAGCACACTGGGGCAAATGTGGATGGAGCAAAACAGACATTCACCGACTACACTCTGAAGACACGGAAACAACAAAAATACATTGTTTTGATTTGATTTTCTTTCCAGTGAAAATGACAGGTACGCTTCAGGAGCTAACGTTACGCATCAAATTATTCTATAAATTGGTTTTTGCTGTTGTTCAAATAAACCCATTCATCGCAAATTCAATTTAAAATTTCGCGTTTCTCCACAAACGGCTGACACGAGAGGCTGACGGTTAGCTGCGGCTAACGTTGCTGCCATATGGCTGCATGTGTAAGGGTATGATCACAGCACCTTGTGGACATATGAACCACATTCCCCACAGACCTGTGTCCTGCTGTCGGCCACCTGGGACAGAGGACAGGAACGGTGAGGAAGGTGTGGTGTCCGAGGTTCAGGTTGGGGTCGAGTATTCGCTGGACTGCAGGGAAATGTCACCGATATCTGATTCTTTTTAAACGACAGTCGTGGTGATAATAAACCTGACTCCTTCAAATCAGACCCAGGGGCCAAAAAATTAAGTACAGATCCAAAGTTTTTCAAAGTGACCTCAGTCTTATACAACTTTAACATTCATTGAAATGAGACGGACACAACAGAGGTGTCTTAGATGTCACTAACTAGTCAGTTAGTTTACTAGTCAGATTTAGATCATCAGATTGTTTAACTAAGTCTAAGTCCTCCTGAACCTTCCTGCGGTTAATGAGTCCACTGGAAGGTACCAACCGCCCTGACCGGGCTTCGAACCTGCCCAGGAGGTGAACCCTGGGGTTCCACACCAACGACAGAGCCAAAGTGCCACTATTTCTTCAGCATTAGTAGCAAAAACCTATGTAAAACGTGACTAATCTGATCAGTTCCTGGCTGTGTTTGGTGTTTTGTCCTGACTAGTGATGAGGAAGCTCTGATTCAGGGTCAAAAATCTGGGACTTGAGCTGCTAATATCACTGGAAAGGGCGACTCCTGTCAAATCCCGTCCTGCTGCATTAACCAGCCTGAGCTTCAGAAGACGACGACGACGACGGCCGTCGCCCTGTAGAGTGCGCTCTAATGTATCCTTAGTTAATGTTTAATGACTGCTCCATATTCAGGCAGGTTCACGCAAAAAAAGAGAAAAATCTGCAAATGGCTTTGTTGTGTTACTGGTGTCGGTGTGTGTGTGTTTGAGAGAGAGAGACAGAGAGAGAGAGAGAGAGAGAGCGTGCAGAAAGCACATTTGTCCACACACTCTTTGTAGAAGTGAGTGTGTGTGCATGTGTTAAAGCAGTGTTTACAAGAGTCGGCCGTGTCCCAGACAAGTGCATCTATTAATGTAGTCCTGCTCCGAGTGCACGAGCGCAGATTTACAAACACACACACACACACTGCTCTGCAGCTCCAGGTCCCTCTGCCTTTGTCACCTCCCTCCTGACTGCACCTGTGTGAAGCTTTATGACACCAACTTTACCTTCACGGCACAGGAAAACCAAGCACTTTAAATGTTTTAGCAGAATGTCTCCTCAGAGGACTGCTTCTGAGCTGAGACGGTTTTTGTTTTTTTTTATGCCCGGTTTTTATGCAGGAAATGATTTGTTATTCAGCTTCGGAAAATATAAAAATAATTCCTTCTCTGGAATGTGGGTTGTTTTTTTTTATTGTTTTTATACAACATTGTGTTTTTATGTTTTACGCAGAAAATGTGAGAGGTGGTCAACTATACAGCCAACCAGATATGATAATGTTCCCATCATTAGATGAAGCTGAAGTGATGGTGGATGATGCAGCTCCATTCATCATCATTATGGAAATCCATACACATACAAACCTCACTTCCTGTTTCTTGTTTATGGCATAAAAGTAGCGTCTCTGTCATAAATGTGCAGGTGTTTCAAATTAACCCCTTGTGTCTGGTGTTTGCGTGTGTGTGTTTTCTATTAGCGTGCTTATGCTGAGCCATGTGACTCCCAGTGGGGGCGCGGCGGGGGGGGTGGGGGGGCTCCAGGGGCAAAGAATTGATCTGTAACATAGCCTGTAAATGACCTCGACGACCGATGACACCCACTACCATCCGTGTCCACAGTACGGCTGGAAAACTCATCCTAAATCATCTTTCTCTTCCCAACATTTTTTTTTTAATTTAAGGCGACGCCAAAAAGGTTAAACATTAAATGCGTCGTAATAATTATTAACAGACGGTGAAAGTGACAACGTTCCAAACGCAGCTTTTACTACACCATTGTTGCAGAGATGAGTTGTTTGTACAGGGTAAGCTGTATGACTCTACATGTTGTCAATGGAAATGTGAAGCCATACATATTCTAATAAAGGAGCAATTGATTTTTTTGGAAGCGTGTTTACTCAGTTTATTACAAACCACTCTGCTGCTCACCGTCAGCGTTGTATGAATTTGTCTGTGAAAACACACACAGAGAGAGAGAGAAGAGCTAACGGTGTGGCAGGTGAATGAGGAAGCGTGGCTGGGTATCTTCTGTGGACGACCATGTGGCTGCAGCCATCTGCTGGTGCAGTCTCTATTCATCAGAGCTGCTCATTAACTTTCTACTCATTAGACTCACAGCCTGGATGTAGCAGCTACGCCCTCTCTGTGCCCTGCTGCTGGTTTTCCAGCAGGTCCACGAACGCAGCATCCCCTCGCATCCGAGCTTCTCCCTTCAAGCTGCTCTCATTGTTACTCGAGGCTCTCGCGTACACACAAAAGCCAAACTACGAGGAAGGACTAGAAGTGAGGAGGAAATAGGTCAGTCCGCCCGTACCTCCCCCTCTCACACCCTCACACTGTCCTGGCTGGACGAGAAAATGGGGCAAGCGCGGGGACAGACACACACACACACACACACAGACGCTCACGCAGACGTTGAACGTGTTGGGGTTCAAAGGGCGTGGCCTTGTTGTCGACCCCTAACTAGCATGTGATCGTGGTACCGATCAGAACGTGTACCTAACGTCTGCTCTAAGGAGTCAACGCCTCCTCCAAAATAACCTTTGGAGCAAAAATGTTAAAGTTTACTCACAAAACTCTCTCTAACACTGAATCAAACGTAGGACTAGAACTCTTGATTTTAAAAATCACCAGATAAAAACCAAATATATAAAATACTTCACTGATAATTCCCTGCTTGTTGCGTTGGCGTTCAGGCCACCACGTGTCACCAGAGAGAAAAGGCCACAGGATGGTGCACCAGACCCACACACCCATCAATACCTGGTTTGTTTCTTCTAATTGAAACAGTCCAGGGTATTTCCCATTACGTTTTCTCTGCTTGTGCATGTGATCGAGCGAAGTGAAAGAAAATCACATAATCAATGCCTTTGGTTAATTTAAACTCCAAACTTTTCCTGTTCTGTTTCTTCAGGCGAGTGTGAGAGACAGTGACGTGCGGGACGGGAGAACACCTTGTCACTTACATGTGGGAGATCTTTCCGTCACAAAATCAATTTTAATTTGCACGCCTTCATTAGTCCTGTCCAGATAATCCTGTGCTGGACAAAGGAGTAAAGGGAGGAGGGGACGCAGGATCTGACACAGGTTTTCTTCCAAAGATATAATCACGTTTTTGTGCTTTTTTTAGAGCTCATTAATTTTATTTTTGCTTCATGCGTTCTTTTATTTATCTATTTAATATTCTTTGATCTATATTTGTATATTTTATATAATATTATCTTCTTGTCATTCTTTATCTCCTATGTTCTAGCACTTTTTGAATATTATTTTTTAAGTTTAATTGAAGCCATCATCACTTTTTTCATGTTTCATATACATTTTTCAAACGTACTATTTTTTAAATATTTTTTAGAAATGATACAATAACATGATAAGTATGATAATTAATGATATTGAAGAGTATAATGACACAATTACAATAAAAGTGCCATGTGTTCAACAGAGAAACAGTACTGTAGCTGATTGGTTGTGAAGATGATGATGTCACTGTGTTGAATCACGTGGAGGTCAGGGTTAAGGGTGAACAAAATCAAACATCAAAAATATTGACTCTGTGTGTGTGTGTGTGTGTGTGTGTGCTGCCTCCGCATATGGAAAAAAAAAAAAAAAAAAATTCAGTGAGCAGCTCATCATGTTCAGCATCTGATTCTCACACTCACTGCTCATCAACTGACCCATATTCCCCCAATTACACACAGGCTCAGCCTGATGACTGCAGACGCAGCCACAGCTCAAACATGGACAAACGCACTAATGTATGCAAAGGGGAAACTGGACATTTTCTTTTTGTCAGTTATGATGCAGCAATGGTTACAAACGCTGGAAAATGTCAGAAGTCCAAGATACACAAAATACAAAATCCTCCAATCAGAGAAAAACAAAGTATATTCAAAATGTTTTTTTGAATAGAAATTTCCATTTCGCATGTTTTCGTTTTCGTTAGCCGTTTGGAAATTTCCTTTTCGCATGTTTTCGTTTTCGTTAGCCGTTAGCTACAGCCAGTGAGGCTGTGGTTACAGGTAGTAACTGTTGTAAACCTTCAGGTTTAGGTTAGAGTTGGTGAAAGCAGTGAGATAAAAGTCAACGGAGGGTCCTCACGAGGAGCTGCAGTGTGCATGTGTGTGTACTGATGCATTGAGCAGAAACACCATAAAGAGACGTGTGCATAAAAACCAAAAGTGAACGGCGGAGTTCTTTTATGTTGCAGCTGTCTGCCACGATAACAATCTCGGAGAACAAAGAAGCGACGCGACGCACGCGGCTGTAAAATAAATACTGTACGTTACCGTGAAAACAAACACCCAGCACATATTGAGAAATTTGAAAAAATAAAAAACAAAAAAAAAAACTGTAAAAACCTTATTGCATGTGTGACACAGTGTCTCTGTGTTTTGCATACATATAATATAAAACACCATCTGCCAGGACCTGAGGCCGTTCTTGCCCTACTAGCCTCCTTGCTTCTCTTCTTCTGGCTCAGATTTTTTTTTTTTTTTCCTCTTTTCTCTCCTCTCCTTCCTTTTCGCCAACATTCACATTGTCAGCGTTTTAACGACAGACAATAAGCACGCATTTGTCTCTAATTTACTTTGCAATGCTGTATAATCACGTGGTAAACAAACAAACCACAGACACCCGGGAAAGTCTTGGACACTGCCGTGTCTCTTTCAAACACACATGAAACTCACACACACACACACAGAGAGCACATACAAACGAGGTTAATGAAGATGAATGCGGGGGCACCATCCTATTGACACGCTGCTTTTCTAATTGCGGCCCTGTTCTTCAAGGACGACGCTGCGCTAAGACAAGCAGGGAGAAGACAGAAATAGATCCGATGAGGAGAAACTGAGGAACAGCAGCGCAACTCGGAAGAGAGTCCCTGTAATGTGGTGTCAATCATAATTATAACGTGAGGGAGGGCGGCGTGTGATAGGAGGAGGGAGAGGTAAAAATAGTTAGATCACAGAGGAGATGGAGAAATGTCTGAGAAGAGGGTGGCGGAGGCAGAGGACTGG
>NC_024325.1:15507666-15508059 GCF_000523025.1 Cynoglossus semilaevis
CACACACACACACACACACACATACACAAAGAGCGAAATCAGATAGTGAGAGTGAAAATAGTCACTGACATGTTTTAAGATTTCACCATGAAAAACCAAGAAAATTAAGTTTAAAAAAAAAAGATTGTATGTGAAAATATTGTTAAAGATGAACCAAATAAGTGGATATAATGTAGACTTCAAACCCTGCGTTAGCCAGAACTATAAAAGTAAGCAACCAAAAAAAAACAACAAACTTTTACTATGACCCTGTGAACAATTTCACAAAACAGATAAACGTTAAAAAAAAAAGGTAAAAATGTGGTGGAAGTCTGTTCAAACCAATGAACTAAATTCAACCATAAACTATTCAAACAGGTTCATGTCTACAATGATAAAAGTCATTCACAAAAA
>NC_024325.1:15508107-15508885 GCF_000523025.1 Cynoglossus semilaevis
AACCAGCACCTCCCCCCCAGGCCACGCCGCTGACATACTCCTGCCCAGCAGCGGGGATGAGGCACTTAAACACAGCTACGTTTCCCCGCATCGAGCGCTGGTCCGCCACTCGTACAGTGTAGGGCTCCCTGAAAACTAGACACACACACACACACACACACACACTGGAGTTAGGAGCCTGGGCTGTTGAAACTTTACATTTTAACACATGAAGTGATAACCATCAACTGTTAGTCACATGGTTTATTAACCTGGTTGTTTCAATAAGACGACCAATCACAGCTGAAATTGAACGTTATTGAATTAAACTGTGCTTTTGGAAGGAGGGACCTAACTTTTTTTTTATTATTATTTGTGCTTGTTCAAGCTCTCAACAAGAAGTCTTATTTAAAGAAATAAATAAATTATATTTCTACAACGCTACCATCCTGTGTAAATGAAAATCCAAAACTCTTCGTTGTAATCCATCTAAAAAATAAAAAAAACACAACAAACTTTCAAAAGTGCAACGTCATGAAACTCAGATCTGGTTGGGGTTTTTTTTCCACAACTTTACCAGATCACAGCGTCATCAGCAGCTCGTCGTAGCTAAAAGGATCTACTGTGTTAGTGCTGCTTCTGTTTATGCAGGTTCATGTATTTTTTTTTTACTCTCTGTTGAATGAGCAGGGACTCATTAGCAAAAATCACATGAAAGCTAGGACATATCCGAACGTTGCTAAGAAACTGGTCTGGAATCCCTTCCCTGGTAACAGACACGATGACAGCATGCGTATAT
>NC_024325.1:15508920-15515598 GCF_000523025.1 Cynoglossus semilaevis
GGCACATTTACATCTTCTTTACATACAGAGGACCACAACATCGCATGCAGCTATAGTCCAGGAAAAAAAACACAAAAAAAAACAGCCTATGCAGATGTCAATGGTTTTGGTATATGGACCAGTAACTCAGGGACAACAAGGATCTGCTTTAACTGACACTTCACCAAAGTCCAACAGAGGACGCTGGGCCACGGGATGTTTGGTTGAAGTTAATCCCTCGTCTCCAGTGGCCCCGGCTTTTGGGTCACGTGAGAAAATCCCCGACGTGGCTCTAGTATTAGTACTAGAACGAATATGAGTATTAGATGAAGTCAGTGTTGGGAGGCAGAATATGAAAACAGATGTTGATGGCGGGCAGGGAAGGAGGGAGGGAGCAGCTGGGCAGCCGAGTGGACGATGGGGAAGGACGAGGAAGGTAGTGGGGGGTGGAGGTGAGCTGGCAGGACAATAGATGCAAAGCTTTTGTAAACACAGTTACAGCTTTGTTTTTCAGCTGTGGGCAGGAACTCACATCTTCCTGATGAGCCACGAGTGTCTTTTCACCTGCGAGGTGCCGAAGGAAGTGGGAGCCACAGAAGTGCTATTTTACCTTAGACGTGGTCGGGCTTATTAAAGCTGCTTCACCCAGTCTAATGAATGGAAAGGACCAATTAGGTTTGTTAATGAGAGATAATTAAAGGAGTGCGCTGTGGCTATATTTAGTCTGGCACGAGAGGACAGTTTGAAGAACAAGGGAGCAGGGAGATGGAGAACGGGAAAGGATGTGATGAAAACAGAGGAAGCCTCAAGTCCAGATCTACAAACCCTGACCCGGGGAGATAAGGTCACTCTTGGCACCGGGACTGGCAGAATCAGTTCTAGCTAAAATGATTTAAATACAACCGTTGTGACAACAATCAAACACAGCAGTTAAGGATCAACTAAGCAAAGTAAACAAAGATGGACAATAAGGAATTCCTAAAAGTTTTCTTTTTTTTTTTTTAAATCAGTCAAAGACAAACTGTTAAGTAAAGTGACTTATATCTTTTTTTTTTTTTAAAAGAAGGACATATTTTCTTAGACTCACATTCTGGGAGACACTTACCACCATGGAAAAAAAAGGACACATTTTCTTAGACTCAAATTCTGGGAGACACTTACCACCATGGAAACCTTTACAAGACATTTCTTTAAAGGTAAAAGTGGTAAAAAGGTTGACGGTTGCTTTGGTAGGATTGACCTTTTCTAAAAGTTAAGGAGCCGCAGGAAGGATGAACTTGTCAGACAACGCATAAATTTATATAACCCTTTTTAAAAACCTCTCATCTGATGCTATTTTATGCTTTATATATATATGTAAAAAAAAAAATCATCACAGAACCATAGGGCCTGATGAACCATGGTATTTAGATCTTCCCTCTGTGGACTGGGTTCTGGGTCATTCTGGTGGTTCGTGTTGCAGTTGTCAATCATGTTTTTTGTACAATTTTTCTTACCTAATTTTTGATTTTCTTTTGCTGCCATCCTTATTGTTTTTTGCATCGTCTAATGTCACTCCATCAGCATATTTATCTACTGTAGCAGCCACTTCATTGGCTATACTGTATATAACAATTAATATATATATATATAAAATAATAATTAGAGGCACTTTGGCCCAGAGTCAATGTCTCTGTCATTGGTGTGGAACCCCAGGGTTCACCTCCACCTGCAATATCGAATCTCGGTTAGAGCGGACGAAAATGAATGGAAAATGAATGAAAGTTCTGGACACGACAGGAAGTGACTCACTGGTCTCAGAACCAACTCACCAGCTTTGATGCGGATGTTGGGGCTACGGATTTTGCCGGCCTGGTTCTCGGCGGTGCAGAAGTAGTCGTTGTCATGGATGTAGCTGTTGTAGGCGGAGGGCGAGAAGGAGTAGAGCTGCAGAGTGCCATTGGCGTGCACGTGGCGGATGTGGGGCACGTCGTAGATGTCGTCGCCGGTGGCCAGGTACCAGCGCAGGATGGCACTGGGGGTGCCCCCTGCTGGACAGGGCAGGGACACCCCCACCGAGCTGGAGTAGGTTACCCTCTGCAGGGAGGCGTTCACAAAGTACAGCCTGGTAGAGCCCACATCCTCACTGTGTACTGCAGGGACACAAGACAACACCAGTCAGCGAGCGGCGGACATTTTCATCAATCCAAACGACAATCAATGTCTTATAATAAAAAAAAATTAAACAATAATTAATAAACAAACAGAAAATACTCAACTTTACTATTATACTATTATATAACATTTTAAATTGGTCCATAAATCATGGAAGCTTGTGGTTAATAGTGGTGTAAGAAAATACTTATACAGTGAAATATTCTGATATTTCATGTCAGGATAACCTATCAATATTTCACAGCTCTGTATCAATATTTTTTATTAAAAATTAACATGCAAATAATTATGGCGTTGGTTAACTTCTGAGTTACATTGAATGATGTTTAATAACCACAACAACAGCCAATGACATTAGAACATTTCAACACATTTACCAACAGGTTGATCGAAGGCCGACCGGATTTTAAAGTGCTTTTATATTTCAAAATAAACTGCACGGACAGGAGGCGCCTATTATCTAACCTCTGTATGTGTCATGCAAACACAGAAAAACAAAGACAAAGACAGAAGGGAGGTAAAGAGACATAGAGAGAGAGAAAGACAGAAGGGAGGTAAAGAGACCTAGAGAGAGAGGGAGAGAGAGACAGCAGATAGGTTATGTGATTGGAGTTTCTATGCCAGACACAGAGATTTAAGTCTATTTAATCTCCTTACATATTTTACACACACACACACACACACACACACACAAATGATTTCCACTGCCATTCAGATTAAACACAAACACACACACACACACCTCTGAATGAGAAATGAGAAAGGGAAAGTCAGAACATCTCTGAAATTTAGGGTCAACGTTGTAAAGATTAGATCAGAAGTGTGTGTGTATGGGGGGGTGGGGTTTACGGGTGGGGGGGGGGTCAGATGTGGATAATGTTAACCACTGCTGACAATTAATTCTATCATTGAATACATCTAATACAGAAACATGTTGTTCTGTATCATTTGTTTTCAATTAACCTTCAATAATCTCTGGACATATTCTCATTTTATTTTTACTTTCAAACTTTCAATGTTTCTCATCACATCCCTAACCTTTCCGTTGAAAAAAGAGTACATTTCTTTAAAATCCAGTGCCTTAGGTGAACCACATTTTCAATCACGCACAAAATGGAAAAGTTTTCTAAATTATTTGGAACTTTAAGAATCCAGGATGAGCCGTTTGTTACTTTAGATGATTGAAATGTACAAAAGCTGGGATATCAAGAACAGATAAACCACAGGACAGTTAAAGTACAGTGAAGTACCACAAACAGCCACAAGGATTCAATTCTCATTTTTTTTAAAGCCTGCGCTCGAGTCCACCTCTTCAGTCCGGTGTGTTGTGGCTCGGAGCTCTTGATGGCAACATAAAACATGATCCAGTCCAACCTGACACAGATTGTCAGCAGTAAACAGCATCAACGTGCTGAGGGCAACAAATCAAAGAGACAACTTCATCTCATCCACAACAACTTGACTTCCCTTTAAAACACTGCTGCTGCCTTTGGCTCCTGTTGACAAATCTGGACGGAACGTTACAGATGGTATATGAAAATCATGTCTGGTTGTGGGACGCAAAAAAAAAAAAAAAAAAAACAGGTCAGACCCCCCCTCCTCCCCTCCTCCTCCTACGCAGATTACTGATAATGGCCCCGGAGTATAAAGCCCATATTAAAGATTGCAATATCTATAATCTCCCAATGGGGGGACAGGACTAAAGTGGAGGAGTGAGGGGGTCACCCTGAGAGCTCAGGGAGGTGAGGCGGGAGGTGGGGGGGGGCGCTGGCAGAAGCAAAACCTCTCATACAGTAGATTATATGGCCTGGGGGGCCCAATGTCAGTGGGGGCGTGCGAGCACCGGGACTGATGGAGAGACAAGTGGAAGAGAAAAGGGATCAGAACAACTCACGCCAATCAGAGCCTGTCAAAACCAGACACACACACACACACACACACACAAAGCTGCTGTCTCTCTCTCTCTCAGGGCTCCTTCACACCAGGAGACGACAGTGCGTGTTGCCATGGTGGCAGAGAGATCTGAATGCTGTGACTGAATTAAAAATAACTCAGGGATTTAACCCAAAAACACTGACCCACTGAAAACTCTAAATTTAGAAAAATTTAGAAAAAAACAGGAACTAACTGCCCCAGCCAGAGGCTAAATGTGGGACCAGGACACCTGCTCACCTGGACACGCTGACCGTCCACAGAGTCCAGAGAGGTTGAAGGGGGATTTGTATAAATACTGACAGGGACATTTGTTGTTTTCTAAAGTTCTGTTTTGGTGTCCTGCTGAGGTTTTCAGGGAAACATACGGCCGTGGAAGTGGATTTAGTTTAGCATTATGTAGGTTTTTGCATAAGATCGTACTGAAATTATAATCTTAAATTCAGTAAAACTTTGCATTAGGGATTGAAAATGATGAAGAACCAATTATCAATATCAATTTGACTCATTGATTCTTGTATAAATTAAATATATTATATCAATTTGACTCCTTATTGATTCTTGTATAAATGAAATGTATTAAAAATTAATCCTTTAACGTAGACTAATATTTGACATTTGATTCAGGGAAAAAAAAAATGTGCGACACAAAAGATTGTATTAGGTTTTTTAATACCTTTAAAAAGTATCACTAGTGAAGGTCATCACTTCAGGTGGTGTAAAGTGGTATTTCTGTTCAGCGTGTGATTATTCCTGCTCAACCTTTATCAAACGAAACAAACCGTAAGAGTTAAATACGTCTTCACGGACGTCAGACTAAAGATTGGACATTTCTTTGAAAACTCGTACGAAACGTCTTCATTCTGACAAGCGTTAAGAAAAAGAAGAAAAAAAAACGTCTTTATTAAAATAAAACGTCTGTAAATGAAGGCGTCAGAAAACCGTTGGAAGTTAATTATTGCAGCTCTAAATGATGAGGTGACCTGCAGGTACGACCGACTGAAGACATCAACGTCCTCTCACTCTGACAGGTTTCCTCGGTCCTTATCTCAAGGATGCATGTCCACAAAGATCTCACCCAGCAGCTTCTGGGGAGGGGAGACCACAGTGACGTGGACCACAGAGTGTTGCTTCAGTTCACCTCCAATCTGGATTCAGATTCAGAACCAGAGGGAGAGAAAAAAAACCCCAGGCGTGGTGCAGGAGCAGAGCTGGAGCTGGAGCTGCAGGAAGTGCTACTGGTAAAAGTGGGCTGTCAGAGTTGAAGCCACTGTTTTATACACACCCTGCCAGGGAGCCGGGCATGAATATGTATGCTGGCGAGGCCCAAGTCATAACCTACGAGGAGTCTCATCATGCATAATGCAGCTGATCTACGCCTTTCCAGAATGTGAGTGTGCAGCAGCCAAAACAACACACACACACACACAACTGCAGTGTGATGAAGAGGTAAACAAACCCCAAACCACCAGTGTTTCACATGCACTCCTTTTCACACCTGCAGCTCCCTGTGGCCGACGGCGGTACAACACCTTAACATGTTCTACTTCTCCCCCCCCCAAACAACGCCTTCCATTCTTTTTTCAATCCCCCCCTCCTTCATTTTAATTTAATTGGTTGTAAAGGTTGTGTGAGCAAGAATTCCATTCCTTAAAAAAGTTCTTATGCTGAGACTGACCTGGATGAGTTGGTCGGCAACTCGGGTCGTACGTAGTAACTAGGGGAAATGTGACCCAGCAGGTGGCAGTAAAGCAGTTCAAATTAAGTTATTCACCAACGATGAAGAATTCAAGAAAGACAGGAACATTTAAAAGAGATTAATTGGAGATTGTTTTAATCCAGTAATAGATCTATCTTGTAATTAGAGCTCCCTCTGCAGGGAAGGTTTGAAAACTTACTAGAAAAAAAAATCCCTGTTTCTTAAATGAATAATTTTATAATTTGTTTGTGTGACACAAATTTGACCCGCGTCCGTCTTCACCTCTCCACCACCTACTGTAACTCCTGTCTCCCACCCCTCCACCACCACCTCCTCCACCGCTGCTGCTGCTTCAGGAGGGATGAAAAGTTGGCAGTTGTCTTTTGATCAGGGGATTAAAAGTGGATACACAAAGCCACAGAGGAGGAAGTGGGAGGAGAAGCACCATAAAAGGATGGAAGAGTGTGAATTGACTATAGGTGGATGCAGGGGTTATAAGGACAGGTGTAAGCTCAGGGCTAATCCTCAGGGATCCCGTATAAGTAGGTGCTCGGTGGCCGGGGAGACGTGAGAGAAGGTTGTTGAGGTTACATCTAATCAGCAAAAGGGGGGCACTGCCACCCCCTCACCCCCCTAGACCCAACAACCAACCCACTGTCTTTTGGCGCACACCAGCATGCCCAACACACACACACACAAACGCGCAAACGCACGCGCATGTACACACCCACCACACCCCGGCAGGCCCGTGCTGTGTCAGTAAAAAAAAAAAGTGTGCTACTTCAGCAGTCCCCTGGGAACTGCCCCCCCCCCCCCCCACATCAAAGCAGCCAGTTTCTCTCTTAATGTGAATATCAAATCTGTGGATCACAAGTCCCAGCACAGTCTGCATAAACTGCCCCTCCCCCAAGCTT
>NC_024325.1:15515664-15537445 GCF_000523025.1 Cynoglossus semilaevis
GGAGAGATGGAGAGAGTAAGATGGAGAGAGAGATGGAGGTAGAGAGACAGAGGAAGGAGGAGGGAGGGGGGGGCAACAAAAACAACTACTTACTTTACAGGTTTGACATTTGCTTACATTCACCCTCCTTCCAAAAATCCACATCTCCACCAACCAATCAGATTTGGAGGAGATGGTTCCACAGCTCAGTTTAGCATCACTGTGGTGATGCACAAAATCTTCCCAGGAAAAGAAATTTTCACAAGAGTCTTGGTTTTTTTTTTTTTTTTCCTTCCTTAATTTTCACCGGAATCTATGATCATTTTAAAAGACCAATGGGAAAGTCGGGAAGCCAGTGACAGAGCTGGAACATCCTATTAGAGAGCTGGGAAGTGCAGCGAGCTCCGTATCCCTGCTGACACCAGCACACCACCATTTGATGAAAACATGGCTCTAAATTAAATGCAGATTGTTAATTGTGAGCAGAGCTGATGAACCGGTTATCCAAGGTTGATACTCTTTCGTTTTAATTCAAGTCTTTTTACTTTTTGACATGTTATTTTCCTTAACTGATCATCTAAAAAAATCTATTTACATTCTAGTAATTTTCCTCTGATTTCTTTTATAATTATTGTTTTCCTGGGAAGAAAAAAACCCAACAAATGATCGATTCGTAGTTTTTACTAAAAAAGAAAAAAAAAGTAAAGTCCAATGTCTGGGCACTGACTGGCCTCCCTGTGGACCACACTGCTCCGTCACTGGGAGGTGCATATGGACCATTAATTGTGCAGCACAGCAGAGGAAACAGGGGGACACAAGTGTGAAAAAGGGGGCAATTCTGAGGGTGAAAATATTTGCATATTTATATCGGGGAGGGGGTAGTTGTAGGAGGGGAGGTGTAAAACCAAATGATGCCAGGCTGAAGAAACCATCTTAATGCCTTTAAACATTAACATTTTTTTCCCTCCTTTTGTTGTTGTTTAACATTTCGAAAACACATTGAGTTCAGTTCATTTTGGTTCATTAATAACAGGTTCTCAGAAAGGCCCTGAAACAGGCCTGTGTTTACACCGATAATTAACTGTCTGTTTAATTCAACCACATCAGGGGTGTCTTCAAAATGTTCCTTTAACTTGAATTACGTTTGAAGTTGTATTTTAAAGTAGTGATTTTACTGGTGGAATGAGGATAAAAATCGACTATAATTTAAAACATTTTTCTTATCTTAGGCCCGTCGTAATTAATAAACTAATTCTGTATAAATAACAGACATTAAGACAGTATTTCTGCACATAATGACAGTTTCCTGTTTTCTTTTTTTTGTTGTTTGGTTGTTATTTTATATATTTTTTTTTTACATTTTGTAACGTGTCTCCTGCAGAAATGAAGTCAGTGAAGTGCGGCATTCAACAACACATCTAACAGGGGTGTCCCCCGTCACTTCCCCTGGTCTGTGCATCACGCACACACACACACACACATACACACACCAACAAACACGCACACGCCACAGCCGCTTCGCACGTCCGCGCGCACGTCCGCGGGGTCCAGGTGCGCTATTAGTGAGGAACATGACCGGGCAAGTCTGTAATCTGCACCCACGCCCCTGGAGTTCCTCATCTGGTCACATAAATTTGCGCATATTAATATGCTTCCGCAAAAATTAGAGAAAGAAAAAGGAGGGGGCAGAAAATAGAGCCAGACTCTGGAACTGTGCCTTGGAATATTGCGCATAAAAACCTCCCCAAAAAGCCACAAAAAAACCAAACAGTTTTGAAATGTTAACGAAAACAGAAGAGATTCAAACAACATATTTAATTTGGACTTCATTAAAAAAAAAAAAGCTTCTGCTTCTGCAGTGTCAGAGAATGAGTGGAATTGCAAATGGCCTATTTGAGCTGGTTTGCATGGGAACAGCCATATTCCTCCTTCCTCGAACCATTTCACCATTTCCTCCACATTTTAATGAACACATGTATAATTTCAAGTGTTGATAGGCGGAAACGAAACTGTGTGCACCACATGACTTGAAACAAACAAGGCAAAACAACAAGGCCTTAATGTCCCCGTGTGGAGCCGTAGTTGGGATTTCAGTTATTTTCGACGCAGATTTGTGCAGGATTATTATAATGCACTGTAATAGCAAAAAGATCAAGTTTGCAGCAGGGACAGGGATTTGCTGCAGGCGCTGAATGAAAAAAAAGAAAAAAAAGAAAGAAAAAAAATATATGTAATCAATTTAAGCAAAGACAGGCGGCTGTTTGTATTTTCAGGAGAAAATTGCTCTAAATAATCAAATTCATTTTAATGAAAGGATAAATGCATTTGCACTGATTACGGCCTTTCTATGGGTGTAGACCTATTTATGTCAAGGAGCTGCCTTTTTTGTAATTGAACATAATTGATAATGGCACCAATTTGTAATTACGCGCAACAACAACAGACAGAATGTCCTTAAAATCTGGTCCATTTCCCCCCCAAAAAAGAAAAAAAAATAGAGCATCTCTGCGCAGTGGACGCGCTTGTGGCAGAGTCAATCAAAAACAGCTGCAATTAGCAGATGCTACACAATGAGAGCATCGAGGTGTTAAAGATAAAATCTCCAACACGAGCCGCCAAACTTGATCAGAGTGCAGCAACGTCGAGGCTTCTGGAGTGAAATTGATCATCAGTTGATCATCTGATTGGATGGCCAGCGCATGTTTCCATTTGCCTCTCACCCTTCCTCTGTATTTGCACCTCATTCTCCCCCATTCAGCCATTTTACATATTCATAACAGGAGTTGGTAATGCGAAAACAATCTGTGCTATCAGCACCATCTGAGGCGCACAGGGCCGCTGCGTAAAAAATAAAACACACACTCCAAAAACTCTGGTTTTAAAAAAACAAGAACAAACAATTATTTTTTAAGTTCGCATCATTCCACAACATAACTGTTCACCTCAGCAGGTTTATGAAGAATTAAAAAAAAAACCCCAACAGCCGACCAGTTCTCCATCTCGATGGCACGGTGAAAGCACACACGCCACAAACACCATCCGATCCTGCAGGCGAGCAATAATTTCGATTTTCACTTTTCATCCAAACTTGAAAGCACTCAGCATCAGGATGTCTGGAATGACCCCATGCATTCTCTACACCCCCTCTTCCTCACCCTCCGTCTCTTACCTTCTTGGAGAGAGTACAGCAGGAGTAAAAGTACAAGCCACATGCCATAAATAGCAGGTATATTTTTCAGGAATATTTGGCAATCCTGGCAAGTGTGCGGCGCGTTTTTTTGGCCAGGCGGGTCTCCGTGCTGGACTGGCGACTGTGCTCCCCGGAGGTCTCTCCAGCCCTGCTGCCCCGCTAAGCGTGGAGGGGGAATGAGAGGCGCCTCAGCCCCGCCCATGGACCCTCCTCTCCTCCTCCTCTTCTTCTCCCCTCTCCTCTCCTCTCCTCTCCAGACTACCGTGCACGCATATCCATCTCCATCACAACTGTGGGTCACTGCAAAGTCGAGCTTCGATTTCAGCCGATGCGCGGATTTACAGAGGTCCAGTTGTGGCGTCCAAAGTGCCAGGGTGTGTGAGCGGTGCAGCTGCGCAGACGCATCCGTTGGCACGGTGGAGAGAGCGCACCCACCTGTGCGCCCCGATCACCGCGATTTCTTTGCGCTACCCGGACCTTACAAACGAGTAGATCGTATATTTTTTTTTGGTTTTTAATCGAGTTTTGGATCCTCAACACAGGGGTCTGTGTTCAAACCACAGAGTAACAACTGTTTTCTCCTTTGTCTTGTGCATGGAGCCTTGAATGGTGCGTAGACGTTTGCGCACAGAACTGCATGCACTGCAGATATTAGAGCGGGAGAGAGTCGGGGTGTGGGGCAGGACACTTCCACGCAGCAGGTAAAAAATAAATAAATAAAATAAATAAAAACACACCGGACACTTGATGTCGATAAAAAAATACTCAGGCTGGGATTGGATTAGTTAATTGTGGAGGAAAAACTTCTGCACACCTCTGTTGGTTTCTCCCATCCTGCGGTGCTCTTTGTTGCGCCTGATGGAGAGAATCGGCGCTGCATAAGCATAAATTATAATGATGGGTAGAAGCTGGGCACTCCCCGTTCATGGAATATTTAAAAGCACCGTGGACGGGACTGTAGTGGGCAGGTCAATGTGACCCTCGTGCAAACACCAGGACCGAATTGAAGACAAAATATTTGCAAATACATCTTGTTTTATAAAAGTCGATTTTCCTCAAAGCCCACAAGGAAAGTATTGTTTCTGATGATCTCTGTGTTTTTAATTAATACTGCACCAAAATGATGATTAAGAAATATTCAATTCATTATTGGGGTTGCACAAACGTTGTTTGTTGTACGTGGATTAACGCATTTCCCCCCATGTATTTCCCAACCATCGTTATATATTTTTGTCAAAAATATTCAATTAATTATTGGGGCTGCACAAACGTTGTTGTACGTGTATTAACGCATTTCCCCAGTGTATTTCCCAACCATCGTTATATATTTAAAATATATGTAAAGATATTAAATGTATTATACTGGAGTGCTTGTCATAACGTGACGATTCCTATTAAAACTATTGGCAAAAACATTTATTTTATATGTACGTAATTTAGCAATTCTACTTAAATATTTTATATCGGACTTTAGCTTTTATATATTGCCCACATTTACGTCCTGTATATTAAAGCATAGTACAAGAAAGTTTATGAATTCGTTGAAGTATTTTTCTGTGAGAAAAATCGTTAAATATAGCTAACTGTACAAGGTAAATTGAACTTTTTAACTGTAATTGTTTGCTACGTGTTTGCTGTAAGACTGTCTCGGAAAATAAATACTGTAAACGTAATGTAAAAAAAACTGTTTTGTGTTTCTTTGTGGACTGAAAATGTTAAAGATCTTTGTTGAAACTTCTGCTGTGTCTCAGCCTTAACCCCGGAGCACTGATCAGACCCGATGTCCAGCTTCTGGTTCCACATACAGTTCACTACTGACACCTGCTGGAGGAACCTTACAACTGCCGCGACCTCAAATGGCTCGTTTGAACTACAAGTGGTCTTGTCAATAAGTCACCGTCTTCAGCCTGTTTGCTTTTGATTATAAACCTGAATAGGTTTAACTACAAGCACAAATTAACATTTTTAAATGTTTTAATCGAATTTAAGAAACTCTGGTGATGAGAACAAATTGAGGCTCGAAAACTGTTTAGATTCGTGCGATTTCCCATCGAGTTCTATCGACATATTTATCGACATCCAACAATAAATATATGGTTTCACAAACAGTTTTAGAATTGATGCATCTAGAACGGAAAAAGCACAGATTCAACAGGAAGTTCCCCAGCAGCCAGATTCTAGTATCATCAACGGTTTTCATTCAACTGTGAATAAAATGTTGTTTACTCAGATTTTTAAATCGAAAAAGAGTAACAGCTTAGTATACTAAATAAATATTCAAAAACAATATGAGGAAACGTATATTAATATTCTTTAGATGTTACAATATGATGTGACAATTGACAAGTTCTAACTAAGGGCTGGAACTCAATCTCGGTTACCAAGGGGGTGGGGAGACATTTGAGTGTGACGCCATATTGTATATTCCATATTCAATGGAACCTAAAAAACTGTGTTGCTATGAAAGCTAAATGCTACCAGTGGGTGACGTTAAATTTGACAGACTGCGATATCCGTTAAACACACAGCAAACGGGTTTAAATTTTATAAAGTTTTCGAAAGATGTTGCCTACCTTTGTTGAAGCTTGTATTATTGTCCCAAATAAGATCGTTTTTCTCATTTTAAAATAGTCGGTGCACACAAAACTGAAGGCTCTTATCGAGAAACAGGTACAATTGTTTTCCCGCCCTTCATCAAACGTGATGACGTATGAAGAGCGGCGTGACATCAGCGGAAAAAGAAAAGAATTGAGTAATAAAAAAGGCAAACAAATTAAAAAAATAAATACATAAGATATAAATTAGTACATCAGATATAAATTAACACATAAGACGAGGATACTACAGTTTAAACAAATACACAAATGTGCCCCTAGATGCTGCTCTTGCACGGGTAAAGTCACCATTGTTGTGCTTTGTCATCCATCTTCCAACATTTACACCCACTAATAAACAATTCAAACAAACGTAACAAGGTGTTGATAAAGACTTCATGGGTTGAGATCATCTTTTATTTTATTTAATTCTCATGTGAACATTGTCTTGGACGCCTTATGTCACTGTTGTGAATTCTGCTGAAATTAGATCAGGACTGTATTGTTATTTTAGCTTAAAATTCTCTGAGGTGAACATGTCAAATTATACAAAAAACGTTAGGTTTATCAAACTTAACAGCAACAAAAACAACAACAACAAAAGAAAACCACAACAAATAAGCAGAAACCATTCTTAAAGTAACTGAAAAGCAACGGGACTGTACAATGACACAAAAATAAAAAGTTCAGGATAAAAACAACAGCAAAACAAATAAATTTAGCTCTTTTTGGACTTCTGTGCTATTGTCAAAGATTACACCATAAAATGTAAAAGTTCTTGAAGCATTTCATGGAATACAAAAGTTTAAGTGGACGCTATAAAAATCCCCATCAAAACACCAGGGGCCTTGACATAAAAATAATCCAAGTAAGAGCTGAAGGATCCTTGCATTAAAGGAAACAAAAAGCAAATATCATTCATACACAGTAAGAACAGCAAATACAATAACGTCGACTTGTCTCTACTGGCTATCTAGAACATCAACATACCAACAGTTTTACTGCAAACACACAGTCACACGTTTGTACTGTGAGATGAATGTGCTGTAGAGCTAATATATTTTATATTTTTGTTTTTTTTTTTAAAAAAACTGCTTTTTGAGAATATAATAGATTAATATTGTCCATTAGGTGGGCCTGAAAAAATGTGAGAAGAGCAAATGTTACCTCTTTACAGCTATTTCTGTTCCTTGATCTATATGGATAATAAATCAACCATCGCTGAGTTGTATGCATTTTCTTAAACATGTACATAAAAACCATATTCAAAGGACTGAAAAAATATTCTTCAAAATCTTTTCATGACCAAGTAATAAAAATATATCTCCCCTGACCCATCTGTGGGTCGACACTGGCCCGGTGTGGGGTCAGCGTGCGTTGCATATAACAGACAGGGATGAACACAGAGGTTACCGACTTCTGCGGCGGATGCATGTATTTGCCCTGCGCGTGAAGCCGTGTTTGCAGAAACACTTGTAGGAGCCCTCAGTGTTCACACAGCGGGCGTTTTTACAGGGACTGATGTGAGCTCCTGGTTCTGCACACTCATTAATGTCTGGGGAAAAGAAAATTAAGAAGATGACAAAATATTAAATGTATTAAAGCATGTGAACATGATTATAGTTTAACTTAATTTAAGATAATTCCCTTCATGGACCTGGATGTGTTTGTAAACTCTCTAAACTGTCGGTAAAATCTATAGATAAACAATGTGTTGGTAAACTCGGTAAAACTGTCGGTAAAATCTATAGATAAACCTGATGTTGACTGCTGTAAAAATGTTGACCAATAATGTAATTAAAAAAAAGGCTAGTTTTTACTTCGATGTCTACAGCTCTGTTCAATGACACCAATATTGTTTTGAATGATGAAAACGTATTCAACAAGAGTACGAACCTATACAGCGTGCGAGGGAGTGGTCCAGCCTGAAGCCAGTGTTACATTCACACATGATGCCCAGGTAGGAGCGGACACAGCGGCCATTTACACAGCTACATTCATCTGAATCCTCCTCTGAGCTGTCGCCTGTGAAAAAAAAATCCCCAGGGAAATATTAGAAGAACGATTTGGTTCACAAATAACAACAACAACAACAGAAAAGGTCAATACCTGGGTTGTAATTGGGAAAAGATGGGAGGAAATCCTGCTCCCCGTCAGACTCTGTCTCTAGGTGCATCTCACAAAGACGACTGAACATATCTGAGGGACAAGAACAGTCGTGGGTTGAGTCCAGAGTTGAAAAATAATTTTGACACGAGGCAGATAAACCTCAGTTGTTTTTTTTCCCCTCACCTGAGCCTCTGGAGGGACACGTGTTACACTCTGGCCCCCATCCACGGCCGTAGTAACAACAGCACTCAGAGTAGGTCACCACCATGCCGTTTCTAGGCTCGCTGCAGATCAAACCCTCGTCCACCCGCAGGAAACACACGTCCTTGTGGGCAGCAGTGCGATCTGTGATCAAAATGGAGACTTTATACAGCACAAACACACACACACACACACACACACACTGACTGAATGTCATTCTGTGTCAGGTTAAACGCATTGTCCCAATGTCTAGAAGTTTAGGGTAATGATATCTCTCAACGAATGGGAACCTTTTTCTCTACAGGAAGTGATGCATTAGAATGTAACAAAAAGCCAGAACAAGCATTAAAGGGAATACATCAGGAAAAAAGTGTGAAGAGCAACACGATTGGCAGATGTGAAGTTTAGGCCAAATTTCATTTGCATCAGTCAGGCTCAGCCGTGAGGCTCAGAGCTGATGCTTATTTTTCATTTTCGTTTTCGTTTTACCCACCGTCATAGACGCACTGTTTCAGCGCTGCACTGAAGGTGAGGGGAGGGCTGCAAAAACAGTGAAAGGAGCCGGGCGTGTTCTCACACCTCCCGTTCTTACAGTAGGAGGGGTCCTGGCACTCATTCACATCTGCAAAGGGCACCACAGACAGGAGATTACAGGAGGGAAGCCTTCGTTTGGGGCCAGCTCTCAGTGACAGGTGGTGGACACCGCGACAAAAGCATGTGTGTGGTTTCAGTCCACTCCAATACAGTAGTCCGTAAATTAAAATGGCTGGGGCTGCTGATGAAGATCAGGTGTTTTTTTTCTTCAGTGAAGTTTGTATGTAAGTCTACATATATAAAATGATATATGACAAAGTAGTGTAGAAAAAAAATAACTAACTAGGAGAGTGAAGAGGATTGGCCTGTGACTGACAGCTGCATGGACTAATGGCAGTCTGACCTAGAATATCCTGCTGATTATTCATTATATTCATGTAAATATACTTTCCATAACTGTCCATGTATTGGACTGATACTGTATTGGAGCCGATATGACATCACATAGTTGTTGTCACTGTTGTCGTGACCAACACCTTTACAAACCATTGCCTCTTATCGAGGCCCACATGCTGCAGCATTTTTCAAATGACTTCACACATGCATCGTACCCCGGTGTGATCATGTGGGCTCCACATGACTGAACTTGGGCTACAAGGACACAAACTGGGTAGAGATCTGATCTCTGATCAGATTTAACCGTGTCGATGGCTCTGAATGAGGACTCGGCCCAGATGGTCTGCAATTAACATGCGACCTATACTGTATGTCCCACATGCAGAACGGCTGCAGGAGTGAAAGAGCAAACTTTGCTACAGCAGAAACACGTCAAATGAGAATAGTTTTTATATTCATGTGTCATCTGTTTGCAGGCAGTTTGCAGAGAAAATGAATGAACGCATTAAAGAGAGACTTTAATGAGGGTCACATCCGTATGGAGAACGGACCGACTGAAACAACTCATGTTCATTTCTGTCAGTTTTCTGGCCTCACATTTGAATGTCATCAAATAATTTACTGGATTTTGGCTCGTTATTGTGGGTGCGGTTTTTTCTTTGTTTGTTTGTTATTCTGTTTGTCTGAAATGTAACTTTTCCAGCCAGTTCTCTGAAAATCAGAGGCAGAAGTCGTGCCTGAGTGGAACTGACATGGTAGAACAAAGATGTTACTGCAGCAACACTGGCTCCTCTGGCAGCAGAGACAACCATCACCGTTCCTTCTGTCCAATGTGGCGCTGAGCCACCTAAACACTTGGATTCCCAAAGGTACACCATTCCTACATGTCAAGCCTTTTAACTTGTCATCCATCATCTACCAGCTGTGCACCAGGCAACTCTCTGCCCCCACCCTGTACAGATGATTCATTCTGACACTCGAGTAAAAAGAATAGTCTCCCTGAAGGGAATTGTGGAATTACAGTGTGGAATTTAGCAAATTGTCTAAAAAAAAACCCCCACCATATCTCAGCTTTCTGTCCAAACCTAATGATGACATATTGAAGTGGTTCACACAAGATTACAACAGGATACATTTTTTTAAAACTATATTTACCACCATGCACTACAAAAAGCATTTTAAAAAGCCCAATCTTACATCAACGGTTCTTAAAATGAAGGGTGGACCCCTTCTATAGGGTGAAGACCTTTTGAACTGAGGTAAAAAAAATTCAATATTTTCTTTAATTGTGCCACAGTGGGGTGATTTGTGCATTAATTTTCTTTCTTCAATGATTTTTTTTATTTTATGACTGTCAAAAAGATCAGGAGGAACTAAGTTAGCTAAGATAGCTGAATTAGCAAACTGCAGTTTATTTATATATTTCTAGGATATGTTTTATACATATTTAATGGTGAATGTTTGCTATAGAAGGCTTCATGAAAAATAGGCAAACTCGAGGTTAGTGCTAGGAAAGGTTAGCTACTGGTAGAGGGTTCTGATGTTACTGTTGTCCTCTTCTACTGCTCCGTTCCTCTTCCAGACACTCACTCTGCCGAGGGTCTACACTCACCCGCCTGTTCGTCTGGAGTCACGCAGCTGTTGCGGTCATTGGCCAGGATCCAGGGTGGGGAGCAGATGCAGTAGTACGACCCCGGCGTGTCCACACAGTGACCATTCTTACAGTTGGCTTGGTTCTCACATTCATTCACATCTGTCCAAAGAAAAAAGAGTCAGCTCAGTGCGAGAACGCCTCCAGCAGCTAACAGGCTAACAACGGGAGGCGTTCGCTAACTCACCTGCTACGGTCGCAATCACACAGTTCTTCTTATTGGCGTCTGGAGTCCAGGGCTGCTTACAGGTGCAGTAGAAGGAGCCTTCAGTGTTGATGCACTGACCGTGAGTACACAGAGACTCGTCGTGGCATTCGTTCACATCTGAGGACGACCAGGGTGTTGGTCAAGTTAATGAACAAAATTGGCTTTTGTCAAGACGACCAATCACAACGTAGCATTGGGCAGGTTCTCACAAGGGCTTGACAACTAAGTGGTGTCACTACGTTTTTCAATTACTTTGACCTAAACATTGTGGCACCAATTGATCCAAAGAGGATAAAATGGAATTTAAATAAAAAATGTGAGCTGTTTATGCTAACACAGTTAAATGCCATTGTCAGAAATTCACTGTTCACGTGTTGAGTCACTGACCAATGCACTCCAGAAGGTTGCTGTCGTAGTAGAAGCCCTGTTGACAGTAACACTCGTAGCCCGGCATCGTGTTCTCGCAGCGACCCTTCTTACAGATTTCTTCAGCAAACAAAAAACATTCATCGATATCTGAAAAACAACACACAAATATGAATTTATCACTTTATTAAAACCACTTGATATACACTGATTTGATAATAACTTATAGACAATTATGACAATTATTTTCAAAACAATATGATTTTGAAAAATCTTTGTTATTAAACCCTGAAGACAGAGTTTATGTACCTTGGTAGGCAGGCAGGCTGTACTGGAGTCCTTCATTATAGTAGAGACCTTGGCCGTTTGGACACAGGAAGTGGAACTCAGCTGTGTAAGGTCAACCAGAACGTACACAGTCAGTGAACTATCTGATCATTGTGGTGACACAGAGGGGTTTGAACGACCCGTGACTACATGTAAAAATCCACATACTTGACTGAGAGACAGGGCAGGGGTAGATCTCACAGTGGTCGCCCCATCCCACTCCGATGGAGCAGCAACACTCCTGCTTGGTGACGTTGGTGGCCAGAACACTGTCGCAGAAAACCGTGTCGTCGAGGTTCAGGTAACACTCCTTCTTCTCCTCTGTCAGGATTCGAACCGCTGCAACGGGTGGATAAAAAAAAAAAAGGAGAACAGATGTCGTTTTGTCTGAGTTTCAAGAAGAGAACAGATGTCGTTTTGTCTGAGTTTGTTCTCAAACGCTTGGATACGTTTTTTAATTTGAGAAAATCAGTGCTGGCCTACCCTCACAGCTGCGTTTGTCTTCTGACTGGACATAACCATGGTTGCAGACACACTCAAAAGAACCCTGCGTGTTCTCACAAGTGCCAAAGGGCTGGCACAGTCTCCTGTTCACAGCACATTCGTCAATGTCTGGCAGAGAAAACAAACAGTTTGGACTCAAAGACAAACTTTTTCAGGGAGATCAAGTTTTGATAGTACCCATGGGTCATATTACTGCAGTAATATGTAAACAAATATACAGAACAAAGACAAATGAGATGTAACTCCAAATATTTAATAGATAAACATTGGCTAAAAAGTAGAGAGGAAATATTAGTAAAAAAATGTAGTTGAAACATCTAACAAATGTAGTCAAGTTTGAGGCAAAATATAGAAGGTTTACAGTGACTTGTGACTTTGTGACTGACCTTGGCATCTCCTGCCTCCCACCAGTGTGTAGCCTTCAGGACACTCACAGACATAGGAGCCCATCCCGTTGATACAACGACCTTTCTGACAGTTCGACGGCCTCTCACACTCATCAATATCTGTGTAGAGAAGGAAAGAGGAAAATGAGAATGAATAAAGTCAAAGCATGATCTGCTGCTAATGTTCTAAACCAAAGGAAACTGATGATATCCCTGCCTTCACAGTGGCTGCCCTCCTGCGTGCGTTTGTATCCTATGTAGCACTGACAGTGGAAAGAGCCGTCTGTGTTGATGCAGCGTCCGTAGGCGCACAGTCTGTCATCTTTGCATTCGTCAATGTCTGTTTAAAAACATTTTAGTTTATATTAACTTTGTGCATTTTTTTGGGGGGGCATTATTTTGCGATATTTTCGGTTTTAGCTCTACTCACCAATGCAGCGTCATTATTTTTTTAGTTTTAGCTCTACTCACCAATGCAGCGTTTGCTGTCGGAAGTTGGTATGAAGCCCTCCTTGCAAAGACAACGGTAAGTACCAGCCAGGTTCTCACAGTGACCGTTGGGACAGATGCCGTGCTTCTGACACTCATCAATGTCTGGTCAAAGACAAATAAAGTAATGAAATCCAACACTTGTTGTTATTCTAATAATTACATCTTGGTGTCAAGAAGTTGATGAACTAAAAGTCTAATGAAATATTACTAGGGATGGAGCACATGACAACCCTTATATAGAAAGAGCTCTGGGCAACCCCGCCCCATCCTGTGTGGATATATTTACATTTTACTGATTCATGTCCTGCACCACCTTCATGTGCTTTTTTGCCACTCCAACGTTCCGAGTAAAGCATTACATTTTGTTTCTGGGCACACTATATTTTATACAACAGCTTATTGAGAGATGAGTGATGTGACCGAACGCAGGAATTAATTCCCCTTTTTTGAAAGATGGCTGCAGCACAACTGGACTCACCTTGGCAGATTCCGGCTCGAGCTTCATAACCAGGCAAACAGGGAACACACTCGTAAGAACCTAGAGTGTTCTCACACTGCTCTTTGGGACAAGTGTCGGGCTTTAAACACTCGTTTATATCTGCAGAGAGACAGAGGAAGCGTTGGTGTTAGACGGTCTCCGTGCTACAGATGATGTCAAGTGGTTTGTCAAATAATAATATCCGTCGTACCTTCACAAACGGGGTTACGTGGCGACTTGCTCCTAAATCCAGGGTGACATTCACATGTGTGAGAACCCGATAGATTGATACACTTGCCTCCAACACCACAGATGTCCTGCTTAGAACACTCATTTACATCTCCAAGAGCAAGAATAAAGGTAAGCAGGATCTGGCAGCTGGCAGAAGGAAAGATGATTCAATGTGTCATTTAATGAGCTGAACTTACCGACGCACTTGAGCCTTCCATGCTGCACCATGTGTTTGTAGCCCTGACTACACAGGCATTTGTAGCTTCCTTCATTGTTGATGCACTGGCCTTTGCCGTGACCACAGGGCTCTGACACACATTCATTGTCATCTGGACAACAGAGGAGGAGACGGAGGCACAACAATGTTGAACCATGGACACGTAAAGAGCCTGATGTACTGTACCTAAAATGTTCTCTCCACAAAATTATTTATATGTTATGTAAAATATTGTATATTGTAAAAATATTGTAAAATATGTAAAAAAAAATAATACTAATACTTAAAGCTAATACACACACACTTGGCTTAGAAAAAAAAAATTAAAAAAATACAACACAACAAACTCAATAATAATAATAACAACATACATAATTAGATACTACCTATAATTTATAGTAATAGTGGTAAAATTATAAAAACAATAATGATTATGATTATAATTTTATATATATATTTATGGTATTATATTTTTTCATTTTTTTTATACATTTGCAACTGAAGTCATTGTGACTGTGGCTTTAACTGAAAGTACAGCCAAGGTAGTTAGTTGCGTAAATAGGTCCAAAAATCATTAAAACATTTCCAAGAAGAAGTTGGAAATATTTGGAGCAGACCAAAACCAGGACTAAACTACCATTACTAGTTTTACTAGTCCAAAGCCTGGTACCTGGGGCCTGAGATCTGCAGGTGAAAGACTGAGTATCTGAGAAAGATCATGCATAAGAAACTTCATCACCAGTGTTCCGTCCCTGCACCTCCTCTCATGAGGCGTGTCTCTACCATCGTCTCTTACCCTCACAGATGTTCTTCTGCGGGTTGAGATGGTAGCCAGGGTGACAGTGACAGGTGTGGCCGTTCAGTCTGTTCTCACACTCCCCATGACCACAAATGTTCCTTAGCTTACATTCATCTGTCTCTGCTTCAGGGATGGGGACACAGAGTGGGGCACAATCACACATATATATACATGCTCGATATATATATACACACATAAATATATGTATATATATATATATTTTACAGATGCACAGAAGTAGGTATGCAGATAGCGAATGTTTCACTTGTTTTGTGCGATATGGTAGGGCTGCATGATATACAACGACACGGTCACCCACCAGTACCAGTCACTCATTACACCCAAAATAGACCCATAAAAACTTCAAATTCCAAATGTTTTGCTCACATTTGACGGCTCGAAAGGCAAATATTATCACATTCACAGAATACAGTTTGTTTGTAGATGTAAATCTCGGGCCACGTTGCCGTTTTGCGGTTCTCAGTCTGATCCCAAAGGAGTCAAATATACATATGTAAAGAAACCAATGAGCCAATGAAAACCAACGTCTAATCAGACGGATCCAGAGTAACTGAGTGAGAAACTGTGTCAAAAACAATTTTTAAATATTATTTTGTTTACAAAATGAGTGACATGATTAAAGGGCGAGTTCTCTGTAAGTCATGCAGCCCAATAGGTGTTGAAAACAAAGGCGATAATATTCATGCCATAACTAAGGCTCTTTGACCATGTCCACACTGTTCACCTCATCTAATTTGTTCTGGACAAATTAAATACTGATGGTTGATTGAGGGATAGATTTATTAATATAATTTAATTTTTGTGATTTACAGACAACCTGCTTTAAATAATCAGTAAAAAAAAATTTAAAAAAGAGGATATGGCATGAACATGGTCTCTAGGGTTTGGTTCAAGCTTCATACATAACTTCACACATTCAAAGTGTATAGAAGCATCATCATTAGGAAGCACTGGAACATCATAGGTTTAACAAGGATAGAAATGCTGATGTGGTGACTGACTGTGAAATAACCAGTGATCGTGAGTTATATTCCTATGAAAAGTCAACATTTTGTTTATGTTGACTTTTAAATATATCAATACTATAATACTGTAGAGCTTTGGATACTGCTTTTGACAATTAAAAAGTTGCAGAAGTACAGAAGAGTAGTGTCTTAGATCCATGTTGAACAGCACTTGTCATTATCTTTTGAGCACGGTAAGAGGCAGAAAAGCGGCGTCTAAGTCCGTTTGATTTATATCATCCAGGTTTGATCACAAACTGCTCGGAGCAGCTGAGCAGTTTGGTCAACGTTGGACCAAATGTTGTGTGTTGTTATACCTTCAGTCTTCAGTGACCTTCAACGACTGCACCGTGTGCTAGACCTGGCTTTCTTTTTTTTCTTACATGTGTGACATTTTACAAGTACAAAATCAAATGTTTGTCAATGTGAAGTTTGCAGAGAACTCACGGAAGACTTTTGTCTGTGTTTCCAAGGGATCGTTGCCTTCAGTGACTCGGAATGCTGTCGGAGGAGGTGGTTTGACAACTGTGGATTGGACAGAGGAGAGATGGAGCTTGAGGAGGAAGTTTGACACGATGAACTTCAGATGAGGTTCCTGTTAGTCTACACCTGTTGTAGAATGGTTCAAACAGCGGTGCAGGAACCGGACAAAAAGAAGACTCTCTTTCTTTTACTGTGACTGACGTGTGGTGCATTTCTGGTACGTGTAGAGCCATCACTAAGTCAGTTTTTCGGCAAACTTTAAAAAATATAAATAATATTTAATAGCACCTAAAGAGGTTATATTTACCTCCCTAACATAATCTGCAACTTTAAATAAATCCTACAGTTCCCGTCCAACACCTCGCCCTAATGTCTATTCTTCTCCGCCCATTCTTTCTTCATTTTGCCATGGATTCTGCATTTCTGCACATTCTACAAAAACCCTACAGGAACAGATGAAATAGACCATGACACTATTTCATCAAAGATATTTCCAAGGAACCGCAGGTTGGCGGACGCCAGCGCATTTTCCTGGGTGTTTAGGTTTAATTTAAAGCACGATCAAACTTGGTTACCAGGCACACGAGGACTGCTGCTGGTGGTGGTCGTGGATGCATGAACTGTGGTCGTCGTCTCCGGCCGCTTATCACCATCATTGTCGGGCGAGTAAATGTAGGGGGGGATCTGCAGGGTTCCTCTAATCTCCTGCCAGGAGTAGCCCTTCCCAGCGGGACAGATTTTCCAGAAGGCCTCTGAGAAGAAGAAGGATAAAGAAATGAAAAGTTTCAGTTATGATTTATCTGTTGAATATTTCTATCTGTTTGTGGACGATTATTGTCATTAGCAGACGAAAAGACCAAACAGCAAAGGACAAGACACGGTTTGGGGACGCAGGGATGAAATAATGAGATGCAGATTCTGAGATTTATCAGATGAGAATTCAAAAGTATGAGATTATAAGATTAGGAGAATCAGGTCTACTCACCGGTGTTGGCTGGAGGACAGGGTTCACAGTTACGGCCCCAGGCCTTCCCCACTGTGCAGCAGCACATCGCCTGGGTGATGGGTGTGGGTATGGGAAGCTCACATTCTCTGTCCTTCACCAGGCGGAAGCACTGAGCCTGCTCTGCTGGAGACTCTGACAGGGGAGACCAGGAATGGCCTTTTTCAACTAAACAGATGGAAAAATTTGTAAATGAAGGTTTTCATCATGTCACATCCAGATACAGGGCGATATAAATAAATGCTGAGTGACTGACACTTAAATATCTGGTACTCACCGATGCATCGATGCCTGTCCAGCACCAAACCTGGTCCACAGGAACATTTGAAGCTGCCCAGCGTGTTGAGACATACTCCTTTCTCGCAGATGCCCTGCATCTGACACTCGTTGATGTCTTCCAGGAGCAAAGGAACAAATTTGAAATGATGAAGTGTTCTGACATTTACAAGATCAGAGACGAGGTCAGAGAGCTGCGATTCTCCCCGTCTCACCTTGACAGTGTGTACTGTTGAATCTTTTGTATCCCTGCGGACACGTGGAGCCGTAGTCTTCCACGATGTTCTGTTTGACCGACGCATCTGACGACGTAAGCAGAACACACGGTGAAGGTTTTATACATTGTTTTGGTTGGGATTATTTTCATGATCTAAGAACCTAAATTTAAAAGAAGTTTTTTTTTTGCTCCTGACAAATGTGTTAGTTAACTTGTTAGCACTTGTAAAAATGTTGATTTTTTAAAATAGATATATTCATATTTTCCTGAACAGAGCTTTTAATTAAAATACAAAAAAAATAAAAGCCAAACTAATAACCATTTTAGTTATTAGTTTTCCGTGGTTTATCTAAAAACCACATTAAAACTAAATCTTTCAAAGCGTTGAATAAGATGTTTTTACTCATAATAAAACTCTGAACCTCTAACAGAGGAGAAAAAAAATCCAATTTTAGATTTATGAGGCCATTTTATTAGGCACATTTCCTGACACCCACCTTTATAAATGGGGTGTTGAAGAAACACTGTCATTTGGACGAATAGATATAAATATATAACACCACAAGCATCACTCTGGGAATGAGTCCAGGTAAGTCAGGACCAACCAGACAGAGACTATCTACTTTTTTCTCTCTGTCAAAGGACGTATTGTCTGAGTCAGAGCAGAGAGGCTGAATAATAACAGAGTGGAAAAAAACCCGAGCGTCCAACATTTTCTTGAAACTCAACCCTCAGTAATGTGAGGACGGTCTCGGCTCCGACTCAGACTCAGCTTCAGAGGAACGGGCTTAGAACAAGAGCTGATTTCCAACATTCTCCTCTACTGTCTCACTGTCTCTGTGTAATTCCAATAATTTCTTCCCTTTCCTTTTTTCCCCTCCCAATGTTTGACACACTCCCTAACCCACCAGACCGCAAACTTTCATCTACACATCCAAACACATTTTATAGAGGTGTGAGGAGTGTTTTGTTTGCAGTTTCTTTTTTTTTTAATCCTAGGCCAATTTTTATGAGGTGGAAAACATAAACTGCCGGGAATCTTTGACTGTTTGACTGTTGGCCACAAACAATAATTTGTTCCCAAGGGAAAGAAAGTAGACTGAATAAAAGGAGGTTTGACGACAACTAGAGGAACAATTACTGTAAACGCACCTTCACGTCAAACACAAAAATATAAATTAACCCCAGACAAATGACTTATTCTAAAAAAAATGTATCATAATTTAGAAGAAACAAAGCTAAACATAATCAAGATAGAGCCAGTTAGTTAAGTTTAAAATATATTGCTAAAAATGTGTTAGCTTAAATGGCAAAAAGAAGATTAACCCAAAAACTGCAACAAAAAAAGTCCCAGCCTCTGTTAAACCTTCAGGCTTCAAATCCAGAAAATAATAATAATAATAATAATAATAATAATGCAGTTGTAAAGAGTTTTTTAAAGTTTAGTCAAACACTATACCAGGACATAGTAAAGAAGTATCTAAAACTCACTTGGTAACTTGGGACACTGGTAACACTTGTTTTGTCCCCAGGAGTTTCCCACGCTGCCACAACAATCCTCCTGATTGGTCAGAACAGGAAGTGGCGTGCTGTTACACTGAAGGAAGGACACGAGAGGGAAATGTTACCAGGAGAAAACAAACCAGGAGTGTGTTGCATCAGAAATAGAGCTCTGCCCCGATGATGGCGCTGAACTCACGGCCTGTTTGGGCGTGGTCTCCTGGAAGCAGCGACCCTTGGGTTTGTGCCTGGATGGGATTGGACGGGGCACTTGTGTCTTGTGAGGAAGTTTCACCTCTGGTTGGTCGATCGGTTGAATGGCCACTGAGGTGTCGGGTGTGTGGTGAACACGCACTTTTATATGCACTCCTGAAAATAAATGACAAGTATGAAACTAAACTGCTAAAAGTCAAAACAGTTTGCATCAGAAATAGAGATTAATTTAACAACACTGATAACTTCAAGACGTAATAAAAAACCTAACAGCTACAATAACGAAACATGATTTTGTTGAAAGTTACTAATTGTTATTATGCAAAACATTACGTAAAAATGTGACTTAATATACTCGATATCAAGTTCTATAAAAAACTTGGATTCAGCCGTGATCATACGACTACACTCTTGATCTTTCCTAGGACAGTGAAGGCATCACTTCACCTCTGGTTGATAGAGTACAACAAGGGCTAGTGGCTGCCATTTAAGTTTTTTTCCTAGGACGGTGAAATCATCACTGACATTTCTGTAGGTGTAGTTGGAGAAGCACAGAAGTTTTATTTTTTGTATAATTTAGCTGCAGGTTGCTAGTTTGAGTTCACCGGAATCCTCAGGATACCTTCAGATGAGTGGTGCCCTTGGGAAAAAGGTAGGGTGAAGACTGAGTGTGTTTGCGTCCGCTGAGTAAGAGTGATGCTTGAGCGCTCCACCAGTTTCTGGCCGTCTGGCTTCAGGGATACTGGGTAGACGGGCTGCTTGTTTCCCCTCGCTGCCTGGGCCTGTTGCGTGTGTTGGAGTGGAAACTGGCAGAGGCGACCGGTGAAGCCAGAAGGACAGAGACAGTGTTTTCTGGAGCTGCACACTCCTCCATTCAGGCAGGTGAGTGGACAGACAACTGAGGAGAATGAGAGAGAGAGAGGGGAGGGGTCAGGGGGGGCATCGATGAATCAAATCACAGGAGGAAAAAACGAGCAACAAAAGAACACAGTGATATAGCTATGAAATAGCTGATTTAGGATCCGTTAACCTCAGAGGGGTTGAGATGACCATGTGAGCAGGCCAGAAATTTACTTTTATGTAACATAAAAGTGGAAAAAAAAACATAGGGGAAAGTTCTTGGCATGAGCAGGGAAATATAAAACTTTAACTCTGCACGGAGACACTGACCAACACATCAGCGAGAGGAGAAAAACAGGTGACATCACTGACGTGTTCGACAGCCTCGGTCCAACATGTGGGAAAGATCATCAGATCCAGAGGCAAAACAAGAGCAGCGTCGGAATCACAGTGTATTCACTGCAGTTTTGGCTGCACTTTTTTAAGGTCTCCCATTGTGTTTATTTTAGGTCCAGTTGGTTTCAAACTCCCTACGACAGAACAATCCAAGGAAACAGGCGGTCGGAGCGGAGCTGTGGGGAAGGTGTAAAGTCACACGTGAAGCCAGGAGGAGAAGGAGATCCCAGCAGAAAAACTGAACTCCTCAGACATTTGGTCAAGACTATCCAGAGAGTGAGTTTGATTTTATTGTTTCCAGAATATAAAATCGTTCATTTAAGAGAAACATTGTGGACTTTGTTTGGAGAAATAAATTAATCTCAGTTGATCGGAAACAACTCTGACGACAACCGTCTGTAATCAGAGAAGAGGAGCGTATATGAAGGCCTCCTCCTTCACCTCCTCTTTCGTCTCCAGAGCCAGAGGAGAACACATGGGAGTAATTAGTTGTGGACAGCCACAGAGTCTGGACTGTGGTGTGATTAGAGGACAAGATGGCCGTAGACGTAGACACAACAGGGACATCCTCGTACAGTAAAATCGGACAGAAAATGTAAAGAACTTTAATCAAAACAAACCAAACTTGGTGTTTTTGTTTTTTTAATTCTAACACCACTCTGTTATAGAGGGAGAAGCTGTGGGTAGAAAAAAAAACACGAAGGACCAACCATTTCTGGAGCGTCGAGCATTCAATGGACGAGGAACGCAGATAGAGAATTTTCCTGTTTCCATCACAAAACTGGAGTCAGACCAAGAGGGAAAAGTGCGGGGGACGTAAATTGGACTAGCAGACACGGGCGGGCAGGGGGAAAAACTCTCACTTTTCCAACAGTGGTTACACAATCGGAGCCCACAGAGACTGGAGAGATGAGTCAGTCTGAGGCCTGGGTCTGGGTCTGGGTCTGGGTTTGGATCTGGGTCTGGCTGAGAAGGCGTCTGCAGACTGACGCGGCACAGCCAGGGTCAGAGCCACATCAGTGAAACTCACAGACATGAAGAAGACGTGAGGAGTCGTGTTACACCGTCTGGGTCAGGATTCTTGAATGAGGAAGAGAAAAAAAAGGTGGGGAGGGAGGGAAAGGGCTGGGGGGGGGGGGTTTGGGAGGCTCCGGGCGCAGGACAAA
>NC_024325.1:15537456-15537674 GCF_000523025.1 Cynoglossus semilaevis
CACACACACACACGTCTTTCCGGGTCACTCCTGGGTCACTGTACCTCCAGAGACAGTCCACGTGTTGTCCAGCCACAAATTATTAGAATAAAAAAAAAAGGTAAAATATATTTTGTCACCAGGACTACAGTAAATAAATAGCACAGTCATACATAATGGGGAAAAAAAATCTCTCCACCTCCTCTCATGTGCATTGGCAAAAAAAAAAAACAACTTAT
>NC_024325.1:15537760-15552258 GCF_000523025.1 Cynoglossus semilaevis
ATTTTTCTATTGAGCTCCATTCAGACATAGTGAGAATTTTACAAATAAAAATTGGAATTTTTTTTCTCTCTTATTTTGGTATTTTTTAATCAGAAACTACTGCAAAAACAGAAGTATTCTCATATTTTATGCCAGAAATAAGATTTAAAAAAAAAAAAGAATAATTTCTTGGAATGACTGCTTCCAGTCCTGTAGCCATGACTAAGTCATACTTCATACTTAGTCATGGTATTTTTTTTCCCACCCTGTCTCTGTCATAATTCTGGACTCACTTTGTCTTGTTTATGATTAATCTTGTCTTTTCTCCTCGTCTGGTTTCCATGTTGTTTCTCTCTCTGCGTTAACACAAGTTTAAACATCCTATCAAAACCAATTGTGTCTGACTGCAGCAGGGTCTAAATTCAAACAACACAGTAGGAAGTTAAATGCAGACGTTTATAGGAAAATGGCTCGGCGTTCATTCCCACAAGGCATCAAATTTAGGCTCCAAACAACATAATGATAGAATTTTACTGCACTATATTCTGACTATAAATATCCTGATGCCTGAACGTGGTTTTTAATGTAATTTTCTCCTTTCTCTTTGTCTCCATGAATCCAGGAGGACTGTTTTAAAGTGAGCGCTGTAAAAACATACAAACGACGCCTCTGCTCCACATCTGTCTCCTACATCTGAACACATCACTGCCAATGCATAGACTAATGTCTTCTGCAGAACCTCTACGTGAATGGGCGTGTTGGTCTGTGTGTGTGTGTGTCTGTGTGTGTGTGTGCGGTGGAGGAGTTCCTGAGGTTGAGTGATCGCACCACCATAAACACCGAGAGCAGCAACAAGAATTTTAATTTCCAGTGGACTTTCCATTTAAATCATCACCTCCCGGTTTATTAGAAGGAATTTATGACCTGAGATATCACAGACTCTCCTCGCACTGCAGCGACCTGCAGGCGTCCGGGGCCTCGGCAGCGAACCGCACCTTTGTCTTTGCACATCTAACGCATTCCTGAGACTCCTGAGGTGGCACGTTATTAGGGAATCAAAAAGCTCCTACACGTTTATTCTGTGACACTGATGTATGAATGACTGTGAGGCATCAACATGAATGGGCGGGGGTGGCAGGGGGAGCGGGAGGCACACAGCGAGGGTGGGGGCTTGTGAACTTGAAAGAATAATTACCCACGGGCCTCACGTTCAACCCCTGTCTCGTCAAAAAAATAAAATACAGGGATTAAACAGGAACGGCGCAGGGTTCCATTCCGTCATCACTCATCCTGTATCTGCTCTGTGAATTCTAGTAATTCACGGTCGACGTAAAGATGGGAAAGATGACGCCCTGTTTTTACATCGCAGAAATACGGCCTGGTTTTTTGCACATGGATTCAGTTAAGCTATGAAAACACGCAGGGTTTCACTTTATCTCTCTCAGCCTTTCAGGGCTAATTTAATATTGAACTCCAGCTCTCAGCTCGCAGACACGTTCCAAGACAATCGGGAAGCATATAATTTTCCCAGGCAGCGCTCGCCTCGGAGTCGACGGGAGAAGTGAAGTGAACAAAGATGGGCAGAGAAAGGAGAGGAAAGATGGTCTTTAAACTCTTCATATGAGTGCGAGTGTCATGATTCTCCACACAGATCCATTCACAGACGGAGAAGTCGGTGCATTAGACCTGAGGAGAGAATATCTGAGAAAGAGAGGGAATAAAGCTGGAGAAAAAAAAAATAAAACACAGAGGAGAGAGATGTGAAACCCAGAGAGAAGTATGACGCTGCCTCTGGATTATTGTAATTTCCAAAACCTTTTTCTTTTTTCTTCATGGAAAAAAATACTGCATACATTCCTGAACTGCTTATTAAGCATGTCTAACTGCATAAGAGACTGAAAGAAAGAAAGGAAGAGAGAAAGAAAGAAAGAAAGAAAGAAAGAAAGAAGGAAAGAAAGAAAGAAGGAAAGAAAGAAAGAAAGAGGAGGATGATGGATCAAAGGAAGAAAGAAAGTATAGGAAAAATGGTATGCCAACTACAGAAACAAGAAAATAAGGAAGAACGAAGGAGGAAAGGGAGGAAGGAAGGAAGGAAGGGTGGAGGAGTATGAAAAGGTAGGAGAAAAGGAGGAAGAAAGGACAGAAACAGAAGAAACAAAGGATGGGGGGGATGGGGGGGATGGGGGGATCAGACAAATTGTAAAAGAAAAATGAAAATGAATGATCAGGGAAGAAAGGGAAAAGAAAGAAGGATAAAGAAAAAAAAAAAGAAAAATGAAAATGAATGAGGAAGGAAAGAAAATGAAAGATTAGGGATAAAAAAGATAGGGACAGTGTTGTGGTCTCTGTCTGTCTGTCTGTCTGTCTGGAGGTGACGCAGCATCAACTCCTCCCTCCTTCTGTCCAGCCACTGCTGCTGCTGCTGCTGCTACTGCTGCTGCTGCTGAAGCTCCCTGCGCAAAAACAACAAATTACAGTCTTAAAACCACAGCAGAAAAGTTCCCCGGCTGCGTGAGCTCCAGGCTCCTGCAGACGATCGTTTTTCCCACTGCACAGATGAAACGACCACGTATGATCTGTGCCTTTGTTTTGCACACACTCACAGTCAGTGCTGACGTCTTCTTCAGTCACTTTCACTCAAATGTGATTCAGACCCAGTCTGGATCACATTTACTGTTGGTTGGGAAAACCGCGGCCTGTTTAGTTGAACACAGTGCTGATTTACTTGAAGGAATCGAAGAAAGACGCACGTGAAAATCTCCTTCACCGCTCAAGGTCTCTCGCTTTGATGATAAATATGGACTTTTACTCTGAAAGGTTTTTTTTTTCTTTAAGGATGAGTGATGACGGAGGAGGAACGAAGCAGGTGAATTAGTAAATAAACACAAACTCGTCAGAGCTGAGGGAAGTCTCTTGGTTAAATAAACCATCAGAGACACGTCACTGCGCAGCTACTGTTTCTGGACAGAATCGGGGGGGTGGACGGGGGAGGACGGCGATCATGGCATGACGTGCTTGCGTTTACCGTCAGGTTCACAGCAGGAAACCACATTCCCAAATACGCCTACCATCAATGTGCGACCACATACCACACAAAGTGAGAAAGAGCGACATATGAAAGAGGTCAGACTGCTGCTGCTGCTGCTGCTGCTGCTGCTGCTGCTGAGGCAGACTCTGGGAGTAAATGACATAATCACTGGCTTTTAAAAAGACAAACCTGTATACACCCTGCAGAGCTCTCTCTCCCTCTCTCTCTCTCTCTCTCTGTGCTTCTCCCGTCCTCCTCTGAAACGGCGTGGCTTCAGCCTCAACCGTCCAAACAATAGTACTGACCTCTCCAGAGTTCACCACCATCACCAAAGGCTTTCATTACTCCCTCAGTGTCAGTTAAAACGACACTTTGTTAAGCTTTCAGACCCGAGGTGATGACAACGGGGGGAAAAACCACTAGAGAGAAAACAAAGCACGCGACATCAGGAACGGACCAGGCCTGGACCGGTCCATATCTGAATAATTTCACAAAAAATATAAAGTGAAAAAGGCTTTTTTTTTTTTTTGTTGGGTGGGCACGGATCCTGTCACTCCCCTCCGGCAGAGATGTGAATGGGAACAAGAGCCAGCGAGAGTCAGACAGGATCTGGGCATAAATCTGGATGATGTCACGTAATGAGTGTCTAAAAACCCCCCGCCGCCCCCCCACACCGCTATAGGGAGTGAAGGGCAGTAACGTCGAGGAGTGCTGACAGTGCTCTGCTGAGATTATGTCAGATACCTGCCCTGTGGGATCCACCTCAGTCAGCACGGCACGGCACGGCAGGGTAGGGCAGGGTAGGTAAGGTTCTGTGGTGTTGTGTTTACCCTGGCTGATGGCTGCAGCGCCGGGGTCCAGCACGGAGCGGGTGAAGTCCCCTGCACTCACATTCCTTGGAGCAGCTTTAAATAACTGTGCTCCGTTTCTCCCCCCTCGCTAAGCAAATGGGAGGAGAGTGTTAAAGATGGCAAAGACGGCTGTTTGTTTGAGCTGGATTCACTACACCGCTCCCCGCAGCACACCGAGCTGCACGCACGAAGACTACACACACACAAAAAAAACACTAATTGCCACTTCATTTGACAAAGTGAATTTACTGTGATGCTTTTCGCAAACCTGCAAATTTGGAGCTTTGATTCCAGGCAGCAGAAGATCCCGAGTCTAACAGCAAACCTGGGCTCAATAAAGCCAGGATCAGTGTGAGCTAAAAAAAAAACCTGAGCCACACTGGAAGTTTTTATGCAGCTAAAGGTCAGCTGGTCGCGGAATTCACTTTTTAAACTTTTTAAAATAATATATTTATTCATCTTCTGCCACACAGGGGGCGCAGTCCTCAGGTGACAGGACCAGTCCATCTCAGGGCCAAGCACCATATACACATTCATATCACATTGACACCAATAGTTATTGGTTAATAGTAATAGATAAAGAGTAGAGTATTCACGCTGCCACCTTGTGGCCCAGTTTGTTTACATGTCCAACCAAAACCTTTGGCATCAGGTGACACACAAACACAGTTTGATGATGAACACCAATCAGGGACCATATATGAAGTAGCTATCTGATAGCCATGGTAATGTTATAGTTTATATATATATATATATGATTTAAATCACCAACATAACCGTGGCTTCTACTTTGTCTGACGGCCCAGACAGTCATACGCATCGCCTCCTGTCGTGACCTTGACCTTGAGCTAGTAAATAAGACAACAAGCTCTACAGAAAAAAAATCTATTGGCTGATAAATCATTTATTTAAGTAAAATAAATAATCTAAATAACTCCTCATTTTTATTCTCCACGATGCTACTGAAGGCCGCACTCAATTATTCAGGCCAGAAAAGTCAAAAAGAAAACTTTAAACCAGGCCTTGATTATGCAGTGGATAATGAATGGATGGATGTTGACATTTTCATTTTATACATTTTCTTATTTTTAAACAAGTTTTTAAAGACAAAAAAATAGTCTAATCTGCCAACAATTTCATAGCCTGACAACAGTACGATTAAACGATCTTAAATTATATGGATTACCAACGTGTGTGTGTGAGTTGTTAGTGACACACAGGCCGTGTCCCTCCACGTCCCTGAGTTTGATCCCGACCTAAAAACCAACAGCACTGCATTGTTTGCACTGGTTTGTAGAGAGGCCAGAAAGTTAAAATAAACTCCAAAAGCTACCAAATAAAGACGAACCGAAGCTGCTCCATCCATGTTTGACTAACTTCATTTGTCAAACTCCCATGGACCTTTGACCCATGTCACGGAGAACCCAAAACAAACCACAGCAGTACTACTGTCACTTTGCTCTAAAATCAGCACCACAGGGGAAATCCTGAAATAGAAATAGAAATTTGCACTTCTCATGGCTAAGTCCTCCCCCCCACCCCCCACCCCAGGGCTTTATATTTACTTTAGAAAAAGGGCTGAGAGCCCAGCACATTTATGAAGGACAAGGTCTGGGACAAGATTCTGTGGCCATGTTGAGAAGAAAAAAAAAACTACAGAAAGATTACAGTATGTTTTTGTTTTTTTTACTGATTTTTTGCTGAGGTCAGAAAACAACAGCTTGTTTGTTGAAACATACGGAGGAGATCACAGAAACAGCTTTCAGCTGCTGGTCAACAGGTTCAGGTGACATCAAAACTGCAGGCAAAAAAAACCCAAAACATTTAAATAAACAGCTTCAGAATAATTCAGTTGCCATAATTCAGTCTGATCTTTGGAAATGGGAGGAAACAGGAAAACAAATCTGATCCTCATTGGCAACTCCATCTCCTAACATCCTCGGTCCAATATCAACACGTGTCCAAACCATCTCCACCTCCCGTCTACAACTTTATCTCCAGACTGTACCTCTGATCTGCCCATTTCTTAACTTTCTTAACATTTATAAATGTGAAAACAACACGGCCACTCCGCACCACTATAATCTGCCACAGTTGTGTCACCGCTCAAACTTCCGAAGCAAAACAAAACCAAAAGTATCAGTTAGAAAAAAAAAAACTTCCAAAGTCGACTTTATCGCTTCCTCCAGTCCAGAAAAACCTTAAATACTGCAACGAAGGATTTCCACCATTGTCACATACAATCCTTCTTCTCGGCCTTTTTCTCTGCCCTGATTCTCTGTGAAAAGTAAATTAACAACAGTAGATGCACATAAAAACTAATGCCTCAGCCTCCACCCTGAGCACCGTGATGACTTCCATACACACGGAGTGGAATGGCAGAAGGGAAAAAAAAAAAAAAAAAAAAAAAGAGAGAGAAGAAAAAGCAGTGCACGCTCGGCCGTAAAAGTTTCAACTCCCCTCCCGCCTGCCAACGCGCCTGGGAGCATTTCAACTTTCCGTTGCTTTGGTCCGATCCGAGTGTACAAGAGAAATATTGATCCTTCTGTGACATGTGGATTTCCTGGACACATCTGAGCGGAGAACAAGCGCTACATTTGACTTTACTGCAGCACATTTGAATTTGTCGAGTGTTGATCTGTCAGTGATAAAGTTTCCTAATCTCCTAAATATGTGGTATGAGCTGCGGAGCAGAGAGAACATGTGTAAAGTATAAAGACAGATGCTCACTTCCAGAGCTGTGATGTTTCGTGAACACACTTCACTTTAAACAAACCTGTTCCCAAAGACTCGTCTATCCGCCGACTAACTTGACCCTAAAACAACGTCCTGCGACGTCTGACGCTCAGCTGTCCGACAGCTCATAAACTACAAAGCTGCCTGTCATCCAGGTGATTTGTCCTGGTGCGAGAGCAGCCTGAGAAGATCTGCTATGCTCCACATCTGGGTGGTCGTCACACACACGTACGCACACACACACTCGCACAGCTCCTAATTGACATTTATGGTTCGATTGGATTGCAGAGAATTTTTTGTGTTTATGCAAAGACATTTTCCACCTCTGCGACCGTAGAGACCTTCTTAGAGATTCCACAGCGTGGTTTCTACGGTGAATAAATGATCCTGGACATAACTGCCAGTGATGACATGTATGTCGTATTTACATGTACATGTCTGATTTATTTCCTCAGCCCTTAAAGGCACAATGTTACTGCAGAATTTCCATCCTAGCACTTATGACAGAAATGTATCAAATTTTTAAAACTAAAAAATAATTCTCAATCGTCCAGTTGATTTTCTCCATGTTTTCATGTTAAGGCTACAAATGGGAATCAACCCATCAACCCGTCCATCCGTCTATCCATGAATCCAACCATCCATCCATTCTCCACCATGTAATTCCAACCAACATACTAAATGTCTACTGGGCTACACAGAGCAACTTTCTTTATCTCCATACACTGGGTTAAAGCACAGATATAGAATCCCACTAAAACCCCCTCTCAGCCTGTTTATGAAACACAACCAAAACTTGTTTACTTTTCAACTGTGAAATCCCTCTGTAGCACTGAGGTAAACCAGGACACTGAGACTTATTTCTGTACTTTCCCAAACCGGCACAGAAGGTTTGGTTTGAGTCATTTTTGCTGTGACGTCAGAATCACTGAGAAAAAAAAAAAAAGTCTTTGTATTGTCTCAGCTACAGCCGTGGCCGTTTTGACACAGGAGAGAGAAATTTCCACTTGTCCGCAGCACATTCCAGGCCTGACGCTGAACATCACACATTTCCCCTCAAACCCAGTACAGTATTCCCAGACACTCGACACCCGCTCTGTGATATCCAGGAGACAGGTGACTGTACTCCAGAACAGATTCACTCCCCAGACAGAATGTGAAGCACAAACGCAAAGTATTTCTGGAATTTCAGATCTCGGTCTCTTTCAGATTATTTGCGGCAACAGCCCCCGAAAATCCAGCACGGCAGATGGGGGGGGGGAAGTGACTTTGAAGGAAGCCCGGCTCGGTATGAGCAAAGTCTTGGCCTGCGTCAGTGGTAAAAAGGAAGAGTTCTGTCACGGTGCTACAGTAAACGTAGGATCACTCGGAGCTCAGTGAAGAAAACAGCTGGAGCGACTGCAGCTGCATCACAAACCTCCTGTGGACGGCACAACTTTACAGTGTGATAAGTGTAAAAAGGCACCACAACCACGCCACGCAAAGTTAGAACCTCGCAAAACTTATTCTTAACCTGCGTCTTAATTGGCTTCTCCACAGATGTATACGTGCGCACATACTGTATAAATCACTCTTTTACTGCCGCTGCCCTGCAGCAGCAGCAGAGTTTGATCATTTTACAGTTGGTCAAAAAATATATATTTCTTTTTAAAAAAGGCAACAATTACGCAACTTTTGCAAAGCAGCTGAGGTTTTTTTTTTTTTTTTAAATCTCTGTTGAGCAACACAGAAGAATGTTTGTTTGTTTTTTGGTTTTGGTTGTTTTTTTTTGGGCCTACTGTGATGCCTACGGTACATGATACTGTTGCATCACGAGCTGCTGCTTTTTATCAAATTTCTTATCTTACTTTTATTTTTACTGACAGCATTTGCTACTAATGACATCATTTACAAAACCTCTGTCTTTTATTTTATTTTATTTATGAACGGCCGTGCACAATAGAATCAAACCGTCACTTGAACGCATCATCATTCACTTTGACTTGTTTTTCTGCATAATCAAATATTACTGACAGAATTAAATGCCTGCTGTAATTACAGTGCAAGGGTTTTGTTTTTTTTTGCAGGATTTTAGTTATAGACTGTGCTGCACAGAAAAAGAAAGACATGAGGACTAAATGATAGACTGTATTTAAGAAACGGATGTAGCCACTTGGTCGCAAAAGTGACGCCACCAAAGGTAGACAGGAAGCGGCTCCACTGGTTGTGAAATTATTTTTGTTAGAACGTACATTTCTGAGAAAACAGCCCTAACATTTTTCGTTTCTGGCAAAAAAAAAAATTGATTTTCCTCTAAATAGGAGGAAAATAATGGCGAATTGATGTAACAATTCAACATAGGAGCTACATCTTTAATGGCGAATTGATGTAACAATTCAACAAAGAACATCTCACCACTAAAGTTTCCTTGTGTACAGCAATTTCCTTATTTACAGTATTACAATGAGCTTACCTGTGACGAGTACCCACACGCAGGTCACATGACCGTTTTTTTTTTTTTTTTTTTTTTTTATTTCCCAGAGAAAACAAACCCTCCCTCCTACTGCTCAGTTAATGTTTTCATAATACAGTAAATCGCAGCAGCGGGTGGAGACAGGTTTTTTCATCTGAGCAGTAATGACATTCCTGTCTGCGTTTGTGTTTTTAATCTCTAATGGAGCACAGCTCAGTGGTTGGATGGCACGCGTTTTAATACATATCAGTAAAGACTGGGGTTGAAGACCAAAGTTCACAGACTCTCCCTCACTCTCCCTCTCTCTCCCTCTGTCTCATCTTGTGCCTTATCTCCTTCCTAAGCTCAGCTGGACAGAGCAAAGCAAAGCAGTGAGAGTCGGTTCTGTGTCGGAGACTGACGTAGACTCCAAGTCTCCGTCTCTCACCGCAGCTGATCTGATACAGCACACAAAGGCGGCACTCAGCGGACTCCACCAGACACTGGAGTCAAGGGTGTGGAGGTCGGGGTGGATGGGGTGTGGGGGTGGGGTATGGATCTCACAGTGTGCGTTTATACGCTGTGTAATGAGCCGTGCTTCACTAATTAAAGTGTAATTTACGGGTGCATTTTCCACCCTTAACCCGCCTCACCTCTCCGTAACCACACCAAGCAAAGTTCATAGCCACTTGACATAAGTCGTGAATTCATGCTGGGTATCAGCAGCTGGTGTTACAGCGACGTGGGCCGCAGGGAAAGAAAATACGACCTTTTAAGGAGAAAGTGTCAGTAAAGGATCTTTTTTTCTCATATGTACCGCCTGGTGCACATTTATTTAGCAGAAATGCGCACGACATTAGGGCATAAAAAAAAGATAATGAATAATGAGTTGTTTTCAAATATCTTCAGATAATCACAGTTACTAGGCTATGGGTTCTATTTATGACAGTTTAAACAAGGGCGATATAGTTACAAAGAATGTCCGCTGGTACTAAAGAAACACTGTGTCCTCTTCTTCACAATGTCTATTTCCAGAGCGGTTTTATTTTTACTCAAATGCGTGTTACTGATCCGACAGCTGCACCTTCCATGCAGGTAACTCAACATTGCGATTGTGAAACCTGCTGCTAAGTCAGTTTAGGTCAAATCAAAATTATTCATTCAAGTGTTGGAAATACGTACACACTTTCGTAACAGCTTTTATGTCTTGGTCACTCATTGTTTTCTTCACAGTGTTTATATTGTTAGCTACGATCCCGTTTAGAGGAAAATGAGGTTTATTCTATTTACTGCTGACAACAATCTAATTGAATAAACTCTCTGTTCGTTATTTCTTCCGTACATTTTCAATGCCATTACTAACATCACATCCTTCAGTTCAACTTGCGACCTAAAAGCAAAGCCTACTAGCCGAAGGCCTGATATTAGGCTAAATAACAGGTGATCAATTGTCGGTTACATCCTGCAATGTTCTCCATTCCCTCACAGGGCGTCATACACAGTCGAACAACCATTTACACTCATTCACACCAAAGTTTAGTTTGGAGTGAACAATGCAAAAACTAATACTCATTCACACCAAAGTTTGGAGTGAACAATGCAAAAACTAATTGTTTGCATGTTTTTGGACTGTGAGAGGAAAGAAATCGACCAGAGTGTGGGAACCAGTAACCTATATGCAGTACAGCAACACCACTAACCACTCTGCCACCTTGCTGTCAGTGTCAAATGACAACAAAAACGCTGGCCTTCTTTAGTGCTTTGGTGAACATTATTTACTTATTTACTTTCTAACACACAAAAGAAAAACAAATGACCAGAACCACCTTCTGGATCCCGGACTAAAATCCCTACTCACCAACCCTGAAGCCCGGTCCGATTAGCGTGTCTGCCCCCTGTCCGTTCTCAGCTATCAGTGTGGTGTTGTTGCCTTGCTCGCAGGTATTCTGGCAGTGGCCCTTCAAGCAGATCCTCTTGCAGATGAGAGGAGCGATGACCACCTTGAAGCGCTCCCGGGTGGAGGAGCGCTCGACGCTGCGCACCAGCCTGAGACCACTGAGCCACAGGACGAGCAGATGGAGGATCAGAGAGGAGGGCATCATCCTGGCATCCTTCACTGCTGCTCACACTCAGCCCAAGACATTCACACTCCTCGGCTTCAGCTTCAGGTCCAGCTCAGAAACTCCCGCTTTGTTTGGTAGCAAGTTTTCTTTTTCTGGCGTTTCATGCGGCGGAGACAGCGTCCTCCTAACCTCCCGTTTTCTCTCCTCAAACCTGGGGGGGGAAACAAGCCTCACTTTCTTCTTGTTTTCATCTCCAAACCCCAGCCTCCGCTCACTGCGGCGGAGACAGCGTCCTCCTAACCTCCCGTTTTCTCTCCTCAAACCTGGGGGGGGAAACAAGCCTCACTTTCTTCTTGTTTTCATCTCCAAACACGAGCCTCTGTTCATCTCTTCGGGAGTTTGTCCTCACTTTTCTCGCTCTTCTTTCCAAAGTGTCGCACCTTTGAGCAAGCGGAGCCTCTTCCTCCTTGTGGCCTGCTGCTGTGGAGAGAGTTGCAGGGAGTGCGTATGTGGGTTCGGGAAAGAGAGAAGGAGGAGAGGGAGGAGAGAGGAGCAGCAGTGAGCCAACCCTCTCCGGAGAGGAGCTGGCAAAGGGCCAGCCTGCAGAGCTTCAAGTGGTTTCCTTGTTGGTTATTTCTCCCCGACTTCTCTCCCTCCCTCTTGCGCCTCCCTGCTCCTCTGCTGCCCCCGCACTGACACACACGCTGGAAATAAAACACAACTCACTTTTTAAATATATACCTGTGTTCTGTTTGTCATCAAAACAATATAAAATTACAGAATGGAATAGAAGACAACAGAACATTTTGTTGTTAAAAAAAGGAAAGAAAAAAAGAAAAAAATGTAAAGCATTTTAAACACCTACAAATTGTTTGGTCTGTCGTAAGTCAACTGTGAAGACCTACAGCAGAGTAGGTGGAAACATATTTAAAATAGTAAAAAAAAAACAAAAACGTTTTTAAATATAGACATTAAATTTAAAATAGTAAAAAAAACGTTTTTAAATATAGACATTAAACACTAACATCTGTGAAAACAATTCAAACCATTAAAGATAAACATTAAGAGTGAGAAAATCGCCTTTAAAGATAGAATCCTCAATAGATTTTATATATTTTAACAACATAATTCTATAAATAAAGCCATTCCCACGTTTGGCTACGTTTTGGTTATGATATAGTTTAAAATGTTCTACTATATCTTTGTCAAATTTAATGTTTATTTTACGTGGTCATTTTGTTTGATGGTGTTTTTTCCAAACTGGTTTGTAGCTAATTTAGCTTAGCTTAACTTTCAGCCGTGTATAATGACGTTTTTAGTTGCAGTTTCACTAATACATTATATTTGACTATTTTATTCAATTTTTGTATTTTCTTTGTATCCAACTGAAGTTTGTTGTATGTGTTCATTTGTTTGTTTACCGTGTTTTTAGCCTGACCTGTAGCTAATTTAGCTTAGCTTATCTTCCAGCTAAGTCTGATCTGTGTCTTAGTTGATCATTTGTTGTAGTTTGACTATGTTATTTTGACTAACTATTAACTCTTTTTGATGTTTGTAACCTTATTTATAACTTCTGAGCAGTATATGAGGCTAAAGGTAATAGGTTTTTTTATTTTACTAAATTTTCTCTCTTATCTGAGACTCTGTGAAGGCAGCTGGCTTTGCTACTGTTACTATATCAGATAAACATAGGCAGGCTAAATGTGTATTAATGTGTTTTAAGACGTAAATATGGGAATATACATTCTCCCCTATGCTTTGACATAAGGACTATTTAACTATTGATGAGCTAATAAGTTAGATTTTGCCTTCATACTGTACCTTTAAACTTTAACTTCTTGTTGCGTTTTCAGTTCTAGAATAAAGCGGAGGAGTGGAGTCAGCAAAAGCACCAGACAAGGACGATTGCCAAAATACAACTGAGCTGACATTACCTTTAAATATTGCAATTAATTTAACATCTTAAAATAGTTAAACCCACTCATAAACTAAATGTGGAAGCCTTAATCCTGACACACGATCTGCTTTAAGTAAATATAGCAGCTCCATGAAACATCTTATTCCTCCAGGCGATGTTAATCTTGTAAAGTGTGTCCTGTCCAACACATCATAATGAATCTACAGCTCTTTGACGAGAATAAAAGTCAAACAAACAGACGAAGTTCACAGAAATTAAAAGAAAAATACCAGGGAGGAAAATGAAAGGTTTGACTGCACACACATACAATTGACTAAATAAAATAAAAAACACTTTTGTACCATGAGAGTGAATCAGACAGTTGAGTATTTAGTCTAGACAGACGAAGAACTCTGATTGGACTGCTGTAGCACACTGACCTGAGACTCTGACTGGAGAAAGTGAGTGCGCAGCACCGTTGGTCCGCCAGCGTTCGGGGTCACGTGCGAGCGAAAAGGGTGAAAGTGAGTAAGAGACACAAAGAGAGTTGAGTCACTTCCTGCGAGAAAGACTCGCTCTGTTTACTTTCAGTCACTGAGGAAATAACTGAATGGTCTGACGGAGAGTTCACAGGCCGCTCTCACATTTCTGTCTCCCTGCCTGAGAGTCTGCCGCCGGCGTCTGCCAAGACTCACACAATACAAATAAACTGCAGGTTGCTCATAAAACATCCAACCAGTACTTTTGATGCAGCATAATTACTTCCTCCTCTGAAACGTAGTATTACACACTGGAGCAGACGAGCACTACAACACAGAAATAAACAAGAGGGCCGGAAAACAACAGCAGAGAGAAGACACTCCGGGAGCATGTTTGTACTAATAAGTATTTGTACCTGTATTTGAAGGTAATGTAAATACAATGTGAGGGCAATACCTGATTCCTTCACATCACTTGTTTGAACTTGATGTCATCACAAACAAATCCCATTTGTGGTCTGCTGTGTCTAAACAGGTTCCTACTGTAGCTCTTCCTGTGAGTCTTTGGATTACGCAGTCAACTCTGTGCCACAGAATCTAATACTACATTAAAGAATGAGGCTTAGGTGGATTTTCCAAATGGTTTGTTTTGCTGCGTTTTGATATTTCTGTGCTAACACATGGTTGGTTTTAGTTAAGCTCTATCTGTGCCAATCGCTCATATTTTGCTGAAATAGTCCTTTAGTCTTGCTAACTTTAGCTGTTTATTTACAGATTTTTACAGAGTTGCTTATAAGACTGTAGAAAAAACAAAAGCTTTTCCATGTGTTCAAAACTTAAAATATTGTTCGCCAGCGGGTAAATGCCACTGATTTTTTTTTTAACATATTTTAAATTATAATTAGCATTTCAATAGAAATATCAATGTTGAAAAATAATAACTGTTATCAAGAGTTGCTTGGCAAAAGTCCAATGTACGAAAGGGGGCGTTGCAAAAATAAGTTATAAATATGTCTTTATGAACCAGAGAATTT
>NC_024325.1:15553055-15559307 GCF_000523025.1 Cynoglossus semilaevis
AACACTGCTCATTTACATTATTGTTGTTTGAACGGTACAGAAGACTTGAGATCCACAGAACTGAAATAGTACCTTGCAGTTAAACATGATAGTCCTGTCATATGAGATGAAAAAAAAGGAGATATTTACAGTTCGTTAGCATCCTCTACAGTCTGTGTCGCACATTAACTTTTCCACAAACCGTCAGTCCAGCCTCACGTCAACTAATAAAACGTCTCAAAGTATATTCTTATTTACACAAACGCGCGCAGTCGTGTTTGTTGTCACATGCACATGCGATCACCAGTTTGTCCACAAAACATAAACCTTGTGCTGGCTGCTGATAATGTGTCAGACAAAGAGGAAAAAAAGGGGAACGGGGAAACACAGCAGTCGATTAAATTGAAATGTAGGAATGTGCTCCAGAACCTCTAGCTGAAATTAACCTGTGAAAATAAAATACTTCCACAGGTACGGGATCTTTAAACTTGTAACGTGCATAGAATATATAAAGAAATACCGTTGTTAATTAATAAAAAGAAAATTATTAAAACTTTTTATACTTACCCACGTATGCCACTGTCATACGAAAACTAGGTTTACGCTAATCGATACTGTGGTGTCATATAAGGAACAGGTTCATGTTGCATTGGACTTGAAATGACATTGTGTGCATGTAAAATGGAAATAATTGGAAAAAACATTTTTTAACTGTAACATTAAACTGACAGTGGAAGATGCAATCAAACACAGTCCACCACTGAGTTGTCCTCTTCCTCTGCACCCCACTCCCCAAATCTCATCTGAGGAGACGGAGCAGCCGGGTGGAGGTTGTTAATGTCGTCAATAGCGTCTGGATCGGTTTCATCATTGCCTCCGACTCCCATGTGTCCACTTTCCTCTCGGTGGGTTCGGATGTGTTTTCGGAGCGCCGCGGGCTCCTTGAAGCTGCGGCTGCAGAAGGGACAGCAGCAGGGTCTCTCTCCGGTGTGGATGAGCTGGTGGTGCTTGAGATGCTGCAGCCGGCTCAGACGTTTCCCACAGATGGCACACACGTAGGGTTTCTCTCCTGTGTGCGTGCGTCTGTGTTTGCGCAAACCGTCCAGATGTCGGAAACTGTTGCCACACTCAGAGCAGGAGTAAGGCTTCTCCCCCGTGTGGATACGCAGGTGAGTCTTCAGAGCGCCTGACTCTCGGAAGTGGCGTCCGCACACTCCACAGGGGTAAGGCTTCTCCCCCGTGTGGATGCGGATGTGCTTCTTCAGGCTGGAGATTAAACGGAAAGTCTTTCCGCACTCTAAGCAGTGGTGGGGTCTGTCTCCAGAGGGGTCCACGGGTGTGTCCAAGGCTGAAGGTCCTGCGGATTCCTCCGCTCTGCCTGGTGAAACTCCATCTCCTCTCCCCGATACTGCCGTCCTCGTCAATGCTTTGTGAGAATCTAGTCCTCCCTGCTCCATGGCATTACGGCATTCTCGAACAGGTCTTTGGTGGCCCAAAGACTGAGTATAGGGACGCTGAGAACCTCCCTCTCCAACTTGTACATAAACAAGGTCACCTACGTTGTGAGATGATCGTTCTCCATCGCCAACTCTGTTGTCATCGCGCAGACCAGAGTCCTTCCTGCTGGGCTGCTGGGCTCCCTGCTCCTCTTTGATCTCAAACCTGGGGGGTCCACCAGGTGCCTGAGACTGTCGGTCATCTGGGGACAACAACCAACAGAGGTCAATGACGAGACATTACCTCTAAAGAACATAAATGTGTTGCAAAAAAAGAACCACAAGACATTTTGTTCCTAACTATTGTATTTCCAGATGGATCAAACTACAGGAAGCTGGTGGAATTGCATGACTGTAGGCAGTGATTTTCAACATTATAAAAGAAAATAATAATACAACAAGACTGTAGGCAGTGAATTTCAACATTATAAATGAAAATAATAATTCAGCACACATTTTCTAGTCAAAGGTCTAAATTTTGCAACTTAAAGATTTCCAGAACACACCATTAAACCCTAGAGAGTGCTATTTTTCTTTAAATAAACTGTCCCTCAGTATTAAATGTTAAATATTTTGGTAAAATATTCAGCCTCAATTACAAAAAAAAAAAAACAACCACTTCATTGCAGTGCACATACCTTGCCTGTTGGAATCTGAACACATATGAGACGTGTTGGATCCAAAGGTGTCCAGAGGATGGGTGGTCACTGAGCCGTCTGGTTGGATCGAGAGCTGACACATTTTGTAGTCGTCTCTTGGCTCAAACCCATGAAGTGAATCATCAACGGAGCCGCCAAGACCCAGATCAACACCGGGTCCATTTACATTTCTGGAACTCTGGTGATCCCGATCCAGACCTGAGGTCATTGATCCCATGGAAGACAGAGGCGGAGCAAAAACCGACTGGCTGGGACCTGAGTACGAGATCTGCAGCTGGTCGATGAGCTTCTGTGCGTTGCATAGACACTCCTGCAGGGTCTTCAGTTCCCTCTCTGACACCTCCAGCCGCACTTTGAGTCTCTCGTTCTCCTGCTCCTTGTGCAGCAACTCCTGTTGGGTCTCGTTAAGCACCAGCACCACTTCTCCCAGCAGAGTGTCCACTGCAGTGGACATGGCAGTCTGAATCGTCGGTGCAAGGCGAGACTTCAGGGTCGTTACAGTCATACTTCCCTGAGAAACCCCGTATCCTATAGCCTTATCTGGCTTCCGATCATAACAGGAGTCTGCCCCGGTCCTGTCAGTATTTATTATGTTTTGTTTACGATTTCCACTTTGGCCTGAGCCGCTATTTGACTGAGATGGATCCATGTTACCAACATAGCCTGCCCTCCTGGAACTCATGCTTTATATTGGAGTCACAGGCTACGATAACGTTTGTAAATGATCTATTTAAAGAAGCACAGGTTTAAAATTAAACTAAATTAATGTTCAGTTTTAGCAACAACCGTTGTGTGAGTCTCATCTGCAGTTGTTACCTGGCGTCGCTGGTATAAAACAGTGGTGAACTCTTCTCCGGGCCTGCTTCCGCTTGCTAATATTAGCCGGTTAGCATGAAAGTAACTATTTAAAATAAACCGTTAACAATTACAATTTTCCCCAAAGCTTACGACTGGAGCTGCCCATAACCGGTGCAACTTAAATTCGCACATAACATAATAATAGTGTAAACAGCGGCCTCAATTGTAGCAAATTCTGATCGCGACACTATACCGAGCTGTTAATGCAGACAGAGGCCTGTCGCAGTAGATTGACGTCATCAAAACAAGCCATTCCAGAGACGCGTTCAATCGATCTCTGAGTTTTGACCGTGAGGTACTTATTTATTATCTTTCAGGTGATTTCAAAATTAACATCACGGTTTTTTATTGTTCTGCTTTAAAACGTATCTTTAATACATTTTGGTCGGTTTTAATATGCTGATTGGTAGTACTGTACACGATAGACGCAAATATAGCTCCCTCTAGTGGCCTGCTACGCAGTTGCAAATAGGCTGTGTTACACTTAAAATATACAAACGTTTGTTTTTTTGTCAAACCTAGTATCATATGTCTCAGTACATTATTGGCATCAATCTCTGTTTATCATATGAGAATAAAGTGTTTATTTAAACAAAATATAAGTTTACGTCTGCGGGTGACCAAGTGAACATAATTCCCAAACTCTTCGCGATTGTAAAATAATCCATTAAATCAAGTTCAAATAGTATGTTTCTGAACTTGCCTAATTAAAAATTAGCCCCAAATAGTAAACAATGTCACACGGATTTTTTTTGGACTGCCTGTAAGTCAAGCTCAGGTTGAAACAACCTCTAAAAATTAGTAGCAGCCATTTGAGGGCAAAAAGAAGAAATGTTGCACTCGTGGGGTTTTTTACCCTAACCCCCATAGTCTGTTGGTGAAAGAAAAATGACACAAAGTGGTTCAGGGACGTCAGCTTTAACCTCACGGGGAGTCTGTAGGAGAGTGAAAATAAAGCAGCATGATTCAATTATGTAGTAAAAACAGAAAGAAAAAAAACTAAATCATGACGTAAACTTCACAGAAAGAAAGAAAAAAAAACTAAAACGTGACGTGAACTTGTTTATATATTTTAAAAGCCACAGTTCAGGCCGATGAACTCTATAACTATATTCCCGCCCGCTGTACTATATGAGTGTTTATTTCTGTTGACTGTAGGGGGCGTTGTAGGCTGCTCTACAGTGAAATTTGTTATGGAGTTGAGAAAAAAAAACATCTGACATTAACGGTTGACATTTAATGAAAATAAACTAACGCATAATTCAACAAAAATAAATCAGTTAAGGTATTATTTAAATACTATGTTGTGTTCGTTGTTTTGTGTGTTTTTTTTAAGAACTAACAATAAAAAGTCAACACATTCATTGACCAATAGATTAATACGTAGATAGTTAATAAAGTTAACTCAAAGCTTTTAGCTCCTACCATATAAAGTCACTTTTGTTTTAAATTCAGAGTTAAAGTTTATTCAATTCTGACACAAAATGAAGACACCCATTCTAGCTATTTTACAGCTAACGGGGCGCTCTATTTTCAATGGAAATGTAATTGATTTTTGTCACGTATTTTTTCCCTTTTTTTTAGCAATTCTTTGTTTGTTTTAAAACTAATGTTCAGTGTTGCAAACCTGGCCTTTTGTCCCATGTAGAACAATACTTTATGGGGATGTTTTGATTGAAAAAATACAGTGATGTGGCCCAGTGCTGAGAGCAGGAGTCGGCTGTGTCATAACAGCAACCATGTGTTTAGATTGTATCATTTCTTGTAAATAATTTGTCTTTCAGTGACTTCATCTCTCTCTCCACCTCTGTGTCCGTCACACCGTATTTGGTGTTGTTAAAAAATCTCCGTGTCACATTTTCTTCTGGGTTACTTGAGCGCGGCTATAAAGTCTTTACAGCTGCTGACTCCATCTGAGAGCAGAAACATGTTTGTGTCATAAAAACATGTTAAATCAGTCAGTGTACAGTCACATTCACACACACACACACATCCTGGGTGTAATGATCTCGCCCCCCCGCTTCACACCCACACTCTTTGACTTCCTGTACGGAAAAATGCAAAGGTGGAAAAACTAAAATGGAAAAAACAAACAAACAAACAAACAGATCTGTTATTTATAACAAGTAGAAGGAAGGAAGAGGGGATAAGACGAAGTTTGCTGATGCAACGTTACTCAAGCTTATCCCTTTGCGGATTTACATAAAAGCCAGGAAACATACTGTACATACAGAGGCCTGGCAGATGTTTTAATATTCAGCTGAACCGTCGTTACCTTTGATGAGAAGCAGAAATTCACTACAGCTGACAAAAAAAAAACCAAAAAAACATTTGTCATTATTCTGTTTTTATGAGAGTTGAGTTTGACCACAATTCAACGCAGGGATCGTAAACACAAACTACCTGGGGCCCAGTAATCGTCCAGTTTTGACAGAAGGAGGGCGGGGGCCGTCATCTTAAACATTTTGACCTCAAATCCAGCAGAGCGGTTAAAAAGTCCTGGCATGAACTCTTTTTTTTGTCATTTCCTGACTAATGCCTGCTGTCAAACACCCTAACTTTTCTTCCCTCCTCGCAGCTGAAGCCCATTTTCTCCGTGGAAGGAAATCAAAATAAGTCTTTTGTGGATTTTGATTTGATTTAAATTGAATTTTGATTTGTCTTTTTGCTTCTAATGAACTGTTGTTTTGCCTTCAGGCGAGTGACATTTTCACCTTGTGCGCAAATCGTGCGCCGGTTCTCAAAATCGGGGGTGTGGCCTTCCCTAAGGGCCTGCTGCACTTTTACTTTAATTGGGATATCCCACTGATTAAAAGGTTTAATTATTTATATTGAAATATTTTCTAGAAATGTAATTACTTATGTGACCCACACGGGGCATCAAAGTATAATAAGTAGACCAGGTTAACTTTTACCATATTTTTTTTCCATTTCTGGTAATGTCACCTTCTGTTGTCGAATGCAGTAAATGACAATAAAAATCTTAATCATCTTGAAACATTTGCAAAATGGTGCTACTTGTTTAAATAGAGAAACCACGCCCCCATGTGGAAACTTTTTCCTACATATAATATTCAGTGGTTTTACAGTAACCTCTGTCTGTTAACCAAACACAGAAATGCTGATTCATGCTCCTCCAATTCACTGAGCAACAGCTGTGAGTTGAGTTGATGTCATCACTGTAAAAAAAAAAAAAAGTCAGCTGACAGTTCAGTTTTTTTCAGTCGACTTCAGTGTTTTAGTAACGAGATGTTATTCAG
>NC_024325.1:15560600-15564958 GCF_000523025.1 Cynoglossus semilaevis
CTCTTTAATTTTGTGGGAAAAAACAAAGAGAAAGGTTCCGCCTCCGTTTCCCAGTCCGCCAGCCGCTCTCTCTCTGTGTGTGTGTGTTTTCACGCAGCTGCACACAGACGTGTTTCTAATTTTGTTTGAGGAAACTTTACTGTAGCTTCACTGGAGCTCCAGGTATCTGTGAGTCTCTGAAACCGGACCCGACCGACAGCAGCACCAGTGCCGCTGCCTCTCTGGGAGTGTAGGCATCTGGACGTGTTGTGCAACAGCGTCTGGAGGTTTTAGATTTAGTGTGAAGCAGAGCCAAAGGTTTACAAATGAGAATAATTACGAGGCCATAAATCACTGACTATTGAGTCACATTAGTTAGTCCTGGTGGGACGGAGGGTCCGACCCACCCCAGAGGACCAACTCCTACTACTGGGATACATAACCATTAAAAATACCGCTTTTTTTTATGGAGTTTTTTTCATTGATGCTAAATGTTTTCGAAACTTTTCCATGATTATGCTATGCTATGAGCTCAGAAAAATCCCCACACTTTCTACATTTCTCCTGAATTTACAAAGAGATAAAAAATGCCGTTAGTTCAAAAGTTGTTTGGCAAGATAACACATTAAAAGTCATTAGCAAAAAAATAAAAATAAAAAAGTAAAAAGAGCCCACAAAACTCAATCAATAAAAAGATTAAATAATAAAAATAATAAGACACCAGTTAAATAACTTTTTAATCGATCTCTATCTATATACACATGTTTTCATTTTAAAAAACTATTAAACATAGCTTTGAATAATCAAAATGAGAATAATAATAAACAAGATCAGTCAGAGTCAAAGTAGCTTAAATAAAAAAGCCGATGTAGCAAGCTCACAAAAAGTTAGCCTAAATACTAAAAGAAAGACAAATCATTAGCTAAATGTAACCAAAAAAGAGTGAGTTAGTCAATAAGATGGTTTAAATTTCATGATTGCCAAAAAAATTGATAACAAAATATTAGCATTAGCATGCAGTAGCCTGGTACAGTAGTAACAAAAATGGGAAAAATGTTGAACCCCCAAAAAATTATAACATTTTATAATTTAACTTTGGGAGTTTCTTTTTTAAAAAAGTTAAGAAAACATTTTTTTAAAAATGTGATAAAAATATTGGGAGTTTTATGGAGGCCATTCAAGATCTTTATCTTGTTTTTAAACGTTTTTTTTTTCAGCCAAAAAACCATTACAGCCAATTTCTTGTCTTTTCTTTTGTTCAATAACTAATAAAAACTCCACATAATAAAATCTTTTTTCTGAACATACACAGCTGGGAAACCACCAGGATTTCCTCATTTCTATATATATATATATAAAAATGGGTTAGTGAGATTTTCCACCACACTGAATTCGACTTCTTCCTCTCCAGGGATCATGGCAGCTGCCACCAGGGACCTTCATCCTCTTCCTCTTCCTCTGCTCATCTTCTGCCTGTTTTTCATCAGCGGCTGCTCTTCTCTGCCAACCGCAGCAGGAGCAGCTGGGAAGGAAATCCGTGGTCTTCGAAGACCTCGCTCTGAAACCCGGGTGTTTACCACAGAGGACTACGACAACCTGGAATACAGGGTCACACCTTCACCTCCTGGCAAAAACGTGTCTCCAAATAGAGGAGGTCAGAAATGTGCCTACGACTCCTGTCTGGAGGGTCAGATCTCCTGTGCCAAGTTAGCGGCCTCCACCGGCTGCTTGTGTCCAGGCTTCACGCTGCATGACGTGGCCCCCGAGGCCCCCAGGTTAGTCTCCGTGTCCTGGAATGGGTCAGACGTGGTGGTCCAGTGGTGTGCTCCGTATTCTTACGTCACAGCGTACACGGTGACCGTCGGCGGAGAGGAGAGGAAGCAGTTCGGGAAGGAGCTCAGGAGCGGGGCCGTGGGCGACATCGAGAACATCTCCGAGGTCTGTGTGCTGGCGGTGAACGACAGCGGGGCCAGCGCAGCCTCCTGCTCCATGTACCGTCCCGTAGACCGGGGTCTGCCCGTGAGAGCGGGCATCATCGCAGGAGGCGTGGGCTTCCTGCTGCTCCTGCTGCTGCTGGTCTTCATCTACAGACGCCGGAGGGCCACGGGTCACAGACGGTGAGGAGAACACCTGACGCCTCACCCCGTATGACTCTCCCCCAGGGTGACTTCACTGCACTGACCCGGGCGTCCTGGGAGCCAGTTTCATCATCTCATTTAAAAGCACTTGACTGTCATTTTCAGTGGGAAAGAAAAATGAGAGTATTTTGGAAAAAAAAAACTTGAAAATCAGCTGTGAAAATCCAAAAAAAAAAGGATGACGGAAATCTTTAATGGAAAGGAATTTTTCCCAAAATATATATTGTTATTATGTTATTTTTTTAGTTTATTTTATGCTATATTTTATATATTTAAACTCGACATTTTCATAAAAACACACATTTTTGAGGGGGAAAATGTGACGCAACTCTGAGGAAAACCTGGTTTACATTAACACAGATTATTTTTTATGGGCCCAAAAAATGGTTTTGTTTTGAAGCTGCGTGTCAGTGTTTCAACCAATAACAATGTGACGTTTCTTCACTTTGACTGAGGGGGAAAAAAACAAAAAATCACTAGAAATAGTTTTAAAACAGACGATTTTTTAACTGGATAATCGAGCTAACGGTGGTGATTCACACTTGGAGCGACGTTGTTTTTAACAGTGTATGTAATAGATTACACCGCTTCTTTAAATCTCTCTATGAGAGACATTATTAGAGTGTGTGTTTATTTACAGTATAAAAGGCTCGACTGTGGTTTCAGGACCGAAGGTAAATTATGTGACGTGTTTTTATTTTATTTTGTATTTGTTTTGTATTTGTTGGAAAATCAAAACACACTTCCATGATAGGAAAGGTTTAAAGAGGAAAGAAAAAAATACTGTAGTGACCAACACTACGAACATGGTCCCAAATAAAAGCACATTCGTCCCAACTCTTTGGTCAGCGTCGCACTCACAGGGGTCACTCTCACACTGTTTGGAGGGAGCGTGCCGAAGCAGAAGAGTGAAATGTAAGACGGCAGCACATGTTCCTGCTCGTCACCGTGTTATTCCTTCATGGGCAGTGACGGTGGATGGGTGTGTGTATTTTTCCATGTGTATCATTTTCAGAAGTTGTGCCAATGCTCTGGTTCGACCGCAGGGTTCAGTTTTCCAAGCAGTGATTTAATTAAACATCATCTAGAGCAAAGGTCAGCGACCTTTTTGTGTTCCACAGACAGACGGTCTACAAAGTTTCCACCAAGAACAGGACAAAAACAAATGATACCACGAAGTGGTAAAAAAAAAATCAAAACATTAAAGTGAAAACTCACCATAACTCTGAACGCCGCACGACAGGAAGTGAGGTTTTGTCAGGTGAGAACCACCTGGTGAATGGAACTTCTCCTCAGTCTGATCTTTTTTTCTCAGTTCTATAAGGACAGAAACAATCGGGTCATTTTTTTTGTCATGGCCCGCTACTGGTCTGAGACCCAGCGGTTGGGAACCTCAGTTTTGTAAACGCTGCAGCTGTGACCTCTTTACATCCGTCTCTGAGCTCCAGGCCGTGTGAAGATCCTCTCCGTTTGTCTGGTTTCCATCGTTTCTTCTTCTCCGTTCCTCAGCCTTGATGTCATTTCCTTTATTTTCCTGCCACCGCTGACGGCGCCCGGTCTCCCTCGCCAACTCCGACCGCGCCTCCGGTCACGTAAATGTCGTCTAACACAGGTAATGTGGAGAGACGTAAACAGGCAGTTTGTCTCCTCTGCAGAGACGGCCCAGAGATGTGACACTTTTATGGGACACAATGTGCCATCAACCTGAACCACCAGGGGCAAAAAGAGAAAAAAAAAATATTTATTTTTCTCTCTCTACGTGGAGACACAGTGGAAGTGGAGGCCCGGTTGTCGTCTGGTTTTAAACAGACCAAGATGTGGTGTCCTCGGAATAAAACGCAGAATCTGCTGGAGTGAAGCCGCAGAGAGTGACAGAGCAGAGACGTTGAAGAGGCGACAGAATCTGTGCACAAATATTTTTAAGGATTCTTAAATAAATAAATATAATGTGATGTAGAAATCAGACTGGTTACAGATGTAAATTAATTTACTATTAAATGTTTAAAGACTTCAAAGATCCAGGCTACTGAGAACTTCCTTTCACTATCAGAATGTTAATCCGTACGAACCGTGGCCAAAACTGGGGGACGTGGCTCCGAATATTGTACAGTTCTGCACAAGAAAAAAATATCAAAAGGTTTAAAAAATTAAACTACATTAATTTAAAAATATATATGTGTAGAATTCTAATCACAAAGTTCTAAAGCAGTGGTCTCAAACTCTGTCCTGAGGTCCACTTCT
>NC_024325.1:15565027-15573189 GCF_000523025.1 Cynoglossus semilaevis
CCTCCAAATGGGGCCTCCAAATATTTCAGTTATTTGTAAATATTTGGGTAAAGCACGATAAGATTAATTGAGTTAGAAAAAATAGAATTTGTTACCATAATCATATTGATAACGTGATGATCATTATCACCACTGACCCCTTTTGTCTGTGTTGAGTGGAACATTTTTTTCTGTCATAAAGTTACCAGAACCATCTGGAGTTTACGTCATCTGTGTAACGATGCAAATGTGGTCAGAAGGTGATCACAGCCGGAGCCGGCGTCGGCGTCGGCGCTGATGAGGCTCTTTACAGTCAGCGCCAGTCACGCTGAATCGCCTTCATCAGGAATCTGATGAGTCATGTTCCGAGCCTGCAGCAGAGGTCAGCGGCTGGAAGCGGATGAATGAGTTTGAATGCAGGCACGGCAGGAAAAGACATGATACTAGCACTCTCCCTGCCTCCCTCCCCCCTCCTCCCCCCTGATGAACGGCAGCACGGCTGTGTGGACTTTTTGTTTTGGTGATTTCCACCCTCAGCTCCCACATTATGACTCCCATCATCACATTAGTGCCTCCGTGGACGATGAGATGAGTTGAAAAGTTGACCGGCGTCGTTAGTGCGTTGGAGGTGAGGCGGCAGCAGGATGATGGGGTGTTGACGACGGAGGGGTTTTTATTGGAGCAGATGAACCAGCAGCTTCTGGAAAGACCTGTGGATCACACAGAGATGTAGTTGATGGGACAGATTAGACATTTGGAATACGCATGTTAAGCCCTGGTGGGCCGTATAAAATGAGGTGACGGGCCAAATTTGGCCCACGGGCCTTGAGTGTTATATATACAGTACATGCTTTTAAGCAAGAACACAATCCATACCTCCACCTTGTGGCTCAAATGAAAGGAAAAATCAACAGTAGTAATAATATAATATACATTTAAATATATGAAATATAAACTCCAAATCCCGGCAATATACGTAGCAGCAACATTAAAAGTGCAGTTTACCAGCAGTAAAATATATATTGAATCTTATATGAAATCTAAAATTCAATATATGGTTTGAAATACATACAGAGATGTGGTTAATATATTTAAACATTTCTTGTATTTCAGCTGAAAAACCATGAAATATAACTTTATTGTGCACACGAGTCTTGAATTTTTAAAATATTTTTCACTGATAGAAGAGAAGAACTGCTGCTTTTGGCAGCTGGAACTGACGAGAATTTAGTCAGTAGAGATTTTTTTTCCTCCCCACTCCCTACCAGCCCCCTCCCCCCCATCACGGGACAAACAACAAACAGCATTTTGTTTTCTCTATGTTCCATTTTTTAATATTATTTTCACGTGTTGTTGTTGTTTTTTCTGCTCTGTGGTTAGATGTAGTTACACTGAAAAACCAGAGGTGGTGCCATACAGGTAAACAGGAGTCTCCTGTTCTTCTGACAGCAGCTCTGATAGGAGTAAATTAAAAATATTTTCACGTATTAAAACTGTTTTGTCTGATAACACTGTTCTGCTCGGACTTTTAAACCATCGTTCCTCTTCAGCCAGTTAATTATTCATGAAAAAATAATTTGCATTCCTCGAAGGATTATTAATCGTGTGGAGTCCCCCGTCCCCCTCCTTAAATCATTAATTGCATATTCCACCAGCAGGGGCACTAATGGCCGTATAATGCTGCTGGGGTCAGCGATTACTGGACATCAAATGTTTCGAAGTAGGTCAAACCTCCAGCAGTGTGTGTGATTTAAGCTTCGTCCTCAGCTACGTGACGTCAGTAAATCTTCCACCTCCAGTGTTTTTTATCTTTTAGCCAAAAAATGTGAGAAAATTTGAAAAAAAGAGACGTTTTTTCTAATTTTTTTCCCTCTAGAAACCCAGAGATAAAGAAATTGAAAGCAGAAATTTTATAATCTTATCATCCAGACAATTCGTTTTATAAATCACTTATTTGTCTGGTTATTCTTAGATATAAATGCCCACACACAGAGGAAAAAACTTCCTTTAACTGGTTTCTGGTTTTTGTTTGTTTGTTTGTTTGTTTTGTTTTTTATCATTTTGTTTTACAGGGACTGATCTTTATATCTTTCTCTTTTTTTAAATTTTGTTTTGTTTTTTTTTTGTTTTTTTTTACCACAGACCTGCTGAGTTTCCAAACGACTTATTCATTTGCACTTTCATATTTTGATGGTTTGGTCAGAGAGTTCCTCTACGGTCAGGGGGAAGTACAAGTTTCACACTGAGAAACACAAAACTGCGGTGTGTGTGTGGTCTCAGAATGTGTGGATATTTACGTGTTGAGAAACACTGTAAGTTATTCCCAGATGGTCTGACTCTTTTATAGGAAGTCAGTTTTTTTTTTTTAATGCGATGGTATTTATATTCTGGCTCGTGTCGTGTCCTCCACCAGCGGAAGCTGTGGGTCTGAGTGGGTGGTGATCCCCCTCCTGCTGCAGGCATCTCGTCCTGTTTACTGCCACATCCAAGACTGTGTTCCCTCAAAGCACAAATTCTGTAAATAAAGAGATTAACTGCTGTCTACTGAGTTTAACTCCACAAGATTAATGACGCTGCAGCCTCTGATTGGACCAACACTTGGTCTTTTTAGCATCATTTTTAGCATCAGTCAAAACTGCGGTGTGTGTGTGGTCTCAGAATGTGTGGATATTTACGTGTTGAGAAACACTGTAAGTTATTCCCAGATGGTCTGACTCTTTTATAGGAAGTCAGTTTTTTTTTTTTTAATGCGATGGTATTTATATTCTGGCTCGTGTCGTGTCCTCCACCAGCGGAAGCTGTGGGTCTGAGTGGGTGGTGATCCCCCTCCTGCTGCAGGCATCTCGTCCTGTTTACTGCCACATCCAAGACTGTGTTCCCTCAAAGCACAAATTCTGTAAATAAAGAGATTAACTGCTGTCTACTGAGTTTAATTCCACAAGAGTAATGACGCTGCAGCCTCTGATTGGACCAACACTTGGTCTTTTTAGCATCATTTTTAGCATCAGTGCAGATCAGGAAAGACAAGAGTGAGTGTGAGGTATTATTTTATTGCTACCATTCAGACGTTCTTTTTAAAATACCTCACAATGAGTCAGGAGCTCCCAGAAGAACCACTAGATGTCAGTGTTGCAACGAGTCTCCAGGAATCACAGCTCCGTCTAATGTAGTGGAGGATAAATAAGACTCTCTGGGGGGAAAAAGAAGAAGTAATTTGCAGATGTGATTATACTGTGACACAGGTCAGAATTCCTCTCTAAAGTCTCTACAATTTAAACAAGATATTTTTTTTCAAAGCAAGAGACGATTATATGAAAAAGGCAAAAATTAAATATATATATCATATTTTCACCCCCAATTTCATTGTTTAAAGAACTGGGGTTACCATGGTAACCCAGCACTACAGAGGACAAATTTGAAGAGCTTGTGGAGGAAAATGTATTGATCAGTTTGGCCTTAGCAGTTTCTCTCTCTCTCTCACACACACACACACACATACGCACAACTCTCTTCACACGATTTCACGTGTGAGGAAAAATAAGGTGTTTCGTTTCCATCAGAGCCACAGAAATCCATAGAACAAACTCTCCCTGGAATTGTGTCTGCTGATGCTGAACTTCTCAGGACCAGGGGCTGAGCACTGACGCACACGGAGAAAGACTGATGGACAACAGCAAGGACACGCAGTCAGCGCAAGGAACCTATTGTTCTCTGAAAAAAAGTCGAATAAGACACAAAACCTTCTCAAAAAAACGTACATCGACACAAACTATACTTCACATATTATTGGATTATTTGGCTAAAAATATGAATTTTCAAAATCAAATTTTTCTCTCTCTCCGTTCAGTTCACCATGAAGTGACCAAATTATAAGCAACGAATAAATAAGATCACGTAAAAAAGATCAACTACACAAATAAAGGTGCACAGATTTCCAGGATGAAAATCACTGCTCTTCCATTTCTGTTGTGACATTTCAAGGTCATCGTCCATTTCCACTGCTGCTCCAGCTAAATTACATGCATTATAAATTTATGTGTCCTGCACATGTGTTAAAATCTCACCACGCTGGCAACGTGTGAAGGAATGAGTGTTGAATGTGAAATATGGAGGAACGTCAAACTGGTCCCTCTCTCAGCTCATCTGGAGCTGGAGGGAAAAAAAAAGAAAACATCTTCAAGAACAAATTATTATTTTGTATTTTATTATTTTTAAATAGATTAAATATGTATATATTTATTAATAGTTTGGCTCAGTGTATGATGCACATCTCATTTATATTCCTCATCTGCTGTTTTCCCCTCATTGTCAACGGAGCAATGGAGCATATCCCAGCATGCATTGGATTGAAAGTAAGGAGACATTTTGGACAGGCTGCCTGTCCATCATCATGTAACTATTTTAGGAAAAGTGCAGGAAAAAGCTGGAAGTGAACCTGAAAAAAAAAAAAAAAATCCCCAAACCTATTCTTCTAGGAGCATCAAAATATTCTTAAAATGTATTTACCAGAAACAAAGGTGTGTCTGTGTGTGTGTCCGCCAAGTGGAAGTAATAATCCTGTTTTTTTTTTTTTTAGTAAATACCACAAGGTTTTGTCATGTATTACGTACCTCAACATTCCTGCAGACTGCCTTCTGCCGAGGAGTGAAAGGAGAACTGCAGGTGTCAGCTCCGAGAACACATGGCTGCCAGCAGGGACAGAAACACACAAACAGACCGTTATTTATTTAAAGATAAATCTCAAATTCTATTCCACTTCTCCTGACAGAAACATAATACAAAAGAATCCTAAGTGTGAAATAATGACTCACAAAGACTCACCTGAGTGAACAAACTCTTGGTCTTCAAAACGTCGTCATCAAACGAGCCCTTCTTTGTTTACATCAGCTGGAGGCAGCCATGTTGGATCACATTGGATTTACGGAACTATTAGGAATATCATCTAGGTGTCTTAAACTCCAGGCCAGGGCGACATTTCTGACATCTCCTGGTACATGGAACAAACACAAAACCCAGAATATCAGAACTTCATACTTCAATAGTAACCCCTCCGTGTTGGGAGATGATTCTACCCCTTCTCAGGTGTCCTCCATGGGACATAAACCCATGGTAGGTGTGGACGACATGCTGCTGCGGGGACTCCACCTCCTGGTTTTCTTTTCCATGAGTGAGTGTAGTCAAAGAAAGATGAGGTTTGAGGTGTTTCGCGGCCAAGGATAATCGACCTTCAGGTTACTCCTTGGCCATGATGGAGCCCCCATGGGCTATCAGTGGTAAACAACAAGATAAAAAACAAAAAAGGAACTCATCCAGAGCGTCACCATCTCTCACTCTTCTACCATTCCATTTAAAGTTCTGCCACATGACTGCATTACTGCCTGGAACCAGTACCAATATTATTACAGTTTACAGGAGAGCTTTATGGGAGTTGATGATTGACAGCTTTGACTTTTAATGAACGCTGTGTCCTCGGCGCTAAAGCAAAGAGAAGTGGAGCGAGAAATTACAGGCGTTCAGTGCTGCTCTCAACCCTCCCCCCTCACCAACCCCACCCCCACCACCCCCTGCTCCTGCAACCTCCTGCTTCACTACCTGGAAACTCAGCACATTCCATCAACACTGAAGCCATGTTCGTGTGATTCATGGAGCACATAACGGAGATTCCAGCGAGGAAGAGTGGGGGAGTGGGGGAGTAAGGCCACGGCTCCTGACACAGGAGTAAAACCACACAGTCTGTGTCGTCTCCTCCATCTCTTCCTCTTCATTGTCTTCCTCTTCTCCCTCCGTCCCAACCAGAAAATGACCAAGGATCTCATCGGTCGAGCAGCGAGCACAGGGACCAGTCCTCGTTTATCTGAGCGCTGTCACCATTGTGATGAAGATGATGATGAGGAGGAGGAGGATGAAGATGGTGCTCAGTTTCCTTCAACTGCATAGATGAGGTTTGCTAACAGCCATCAATTCTCCTGGAAAACATCCAAAATATATTGATGTTATGCAGAGCGGACATACAGTCTTTACTCAAGGAATTAAAGGCTTTAGGTCTTAAATGATGTACTGTATACATTTGGCTTAATGCCTCATGTTTTTTTTGTTTTTTTTTTTACATGTATTGTTAAATATACATGTAGAAACATACAGTACATGTGCCATGTTTTTATTTTACATCAGTTAAAATCCCGCCTGCGATGGAGTAATAAATAGATTTTTCTCTTTTTAAGGTGAGGATGTTTGATGTTCGACCCAGGTTCACACTGACCCGACGGTTCAACGCTGCACAGAAACCTGTCATGTGAAGACATCACCGCAGCATGTGTCAAAACAATGCAGCGTGGGTTTAAAAAATAAACTTAACAAGACTCCCTGGATATAAGAAAGACAACTGCGTTTGACAGGTTCCAAATATAAACATGAAAAAGTTGAAACGTGGACAGAGTATAGAGGAAAAACGTAGACGGAAAATAAATCAACGCTAAAGGTTAAAAACTCCATTTAGTTCATAAATAAGACACAAACAGTAGATCAGGGGGAAGTTTAAAGGAAACAAAAAAAAAAAAAGAGCTGAGAGAACGGCAGCTGCTGCTGAAACCCCGTTGCCGTGAGAACCACCAGGTCTAAAAGCAGAGGCATCACTGCAGCGTCCCTTTAATTGGACATAATGAGGATATAATGAGGATTTGAAGGAGCACAGCAAACTCACCTGACGATTACACAAACCTTTTGTCCCCGGGATCAGCACGGGGCGGACGTCCCACACACCATATGTTACCATTAGAGCTTTAATCACGGTGGAGCAGGTGGGCAGACGGTTGGCGTCGCCACCGTCTGTCCTCACTCCAGGTGGAGCGGTGACCGAGGGCAAGCGGCTGTTTTCAGTTCACTGCGGTCAGTGCTGTTATGGTTGAATCACATTTTTCTTTTTTGGCTCAACACAAGGACCGACTGTTGAACGAGGCTGTTGCTGAAGTCAAAAGACTTTTTGTATCTTGGAAATAAAATGTAGCCTCGTAGAGTTAGCGGAAATAAGTCATTACGGTGCATTTTTTCGGTGGCTGGTGGAGGTTTTTTTTTTCCAGTCGTTGTCCTCTAACAAGATTAACCAGACTGTCAGTCTTAGTCAGTCTAGTTAATGACTGTCCTGATCTCAGACGGGCTGCTGTGACGCAAGCCGGGCCGCAGACCAGAGGTTGAAGCCTCAACAAACACATGCTAGGAGTTGATGATAGGAGTTTAGGCTTTAGTTTTTAACATTTATGATGGAAGTGATGGAAGTTTAGGCTTTAGTTTTTAACATTTATACAATCATCATCATCATCATACCTGGACTTCCTGTGACTGTCCTAATGTCCCATCAACCGACTTACTGTGACTGTCCTAATGTCCCATCAACCTGAACATTGAACAGCACGACACATTCTTCTTCTTCTTCTTCTTCTTTTTATCCTGTAAGACAAAAGACAAAGACGATGCAGAGGGAGACGGAGGCAGAAACAGTTCCATCCTTTTCTCAAACCCATTCCCTTAACACCTCATTAAAGTCTCTCTAGAAGCGATTCCCTCGGCGGAATCATTTGTCACACACTGTGCTGACCTCAGATCAGCCCAATTGTAAAGGTGCTGTCCTCAGAATTAGACTAAGGGTTTGCAAAACAGAGACAAAGACAGTCACACCTCCATACACTGGGCTCATTAGTGAGGACACATCCTGTACCAGTCACAGGGCTTCACCGAAAATCCAATTACTCCAGGCCAGACCAGTCCACTGACTCCAACCAAATCAAATCATATCCTGGGAACCGGCCTCAGTCCAGTTTACTTATGGAAGATGGAAGATTCTGTAAAAAAACACACACACAAAAAAAACACAAAAGAAGATGTAGCGTTTTGGGGGGGCTTCAAATCCACTCTCCAGGATTGGGGAGGTTTCAAATCTGCTGTGGTCGGCAAGAATGACAATATTTACTTTCAAAACCATGTTTATTAAATTTAGAAAACACCATTTTGTTAACAGTTTCATAGCAAGAGCAGGAACAAGTGAAACTGTAAGAGAGATAGAAAGAGAGAGAGGGGGAGAGAGAGAGAGAGAGAGAGAGAATGGGGAGGAACAGAGAGAGATAAGGGAGGTAAAGGGGTGAGTAGGGGAGAGAGAGATAAAGAAAGAGAGAGAGAGAGAGAGAGAGAGA
>NC_024325.1:15575927-15586459 GCF_000523025.1 Cynoglossus semilaevis
ATCATCATCATCATCATACCTGGACTTACTGTGACTGTCCTAATGTCCCATCAACCTGAACATTGAACAGCACGACACATTCTTCTTCTTCTTCTTCTTCTTTTTATCCCATAAGACAAAAGACAAAGACGATGCAGAGGGAGACGGAGGCAGAAACAGTTCCATCCTTTTCTCAAACCCATTCCCTTAACACCTCATTAAAGTCTCTCTAGAAGCGATTCCCTCGGCGGAATCATTTGTCACACACTGTGCTGACCTCAGATCAGCCCAATTGTAAAGGTGCTGTCCTCAGAATTAGACTAAGGGTTTGCAAAACAGAGACAAAGACAGTCACACCTCCATACACTCGGCTCATTAGTGAGGACACATCCTGTACCAGTCACAGGGCTTCACCGAAAATCCAATTACTCCAGGCCAGACCAGTCCACTGACTCCAACCAAATCAAATCATATCCTGGGAACCGGCCTCAGTCCAGTTTACTTATGGAAGATGGAAGATTCTGTAAAAAAACACACACACAAAAAAAACACAAAAGAAGATGTAGCGTTTTGGGGGGGCTTCAAATCCACTCTCCAGGATTGGGGAGGTTTCAAATCTGCTGTGGTCGGCAAGAATGACAATATTTACTTTCAAAACCATGTTTATTAAATTTAGAAAACACCATTTTGTTAACAGTTTCATAGCAAGAGCAGGAACAAGTGAAACTGTAAGAGAGATAGAAAGAGAGAGAGGGGGAGAGAGAGAGAGAGATAGAGAGAGAATGGGGAGGAACAGAGAGAGATAAGGGGAGTAAAGGGGTGAGTAGGGGAGAGAGAGATAAAGAAAGAGAGAGGGAGAGAGAGAGAGAGAGAGAGATGTCAATGGGGCCTTGGCCAACCCCTGAGTTAAAAACCAGCTGTGTTTGACCTCATCCTTTTCCTATGCTTCTGCTCTGTGTGGTCACCTGCAGCTAACCTGGCATAGACTAGTAGAGTCAGTCAGTGTGGTAGTCAGCACGTGAAGGTAGCACACCTAAAGAAAAGGAGACATAAGAAAAGACTCTGTGGACGTCAGGTAGAAAAGTTGATTTTGCAAAGTCACTTTTCAAGTCAAGGTAATTCCTGCCAGAAGGATACGGAGTACGCAACATTAACATGTAATTAGGTTGCCAAACCATATCGGTATGTAGGTTTTAACCACTGGGGGAGGGAGTTTCCGCACAGCTTAAAGGACAGTTGGGGGGGAGGGGCGGAGGGAGGCAGTGAGGGAGGGGGTGCAGTACTGATACAGTCCGAAAAAGGAAGTGCAAACAATGTCTATAAGGTGTGTTTGTTGAGGGGGTTCTGTGGGCGAGAAGTTACAGGTGTACGAGTGAACCCCCTTCACTCGTCAAGGCGCCGACAGGGGCGACTCTCTGGAGGGTGAGCCCGAAATATCCTCGGGGGGGAAAACTGTGAGTGTGCAGGCCCGGATCCCGCCCAACGACTCGGGTAAGTCAAACACTTTGTGCCATTCGTCCTTTTCAGGGTCATATTTCTGTACTATTTCCACCATGCAGCGATTGTTCCAGGAGTAACCCCCCACCACGTAAATCTTATTCTCAAACACGGCCACGCCCACGTCGCTCTGACCCCGCAACATGGCAGCAATAGGTGTCCATAAGTCTAGGGCGGGGGAGTAGTACTCGCAGCTCAGAACGTCGTCGTAGTCGCTGGTGCCTCGGAAGTGGTTACCCCCGATCACGTAGAGGCGGTCCCCCACCGTGCACATACAGTGCAGGCCCCGGACCGTGGTCATGGGGGCTTTGTGAGTCCACTTGTCTGCGTCGGGGTCAAAACACATTAACTCCTTCTGAAAAGTGTCGTGAGTGATTCCACCTGCAGGAAAAAAAACAAAAAAAAAAGGGAAAACGTTGATTTTAGCCGGGTCTACAGTTCTACCCTGGAACATGTATTAAAACCATATGTTATTGATTTAAACTATAGTTTTATATTTTAACAGATATCATCCACATATAGCAACACAATGAAGTTTCTGGAAAAAATCAAAGGAGCAAAATAACAATACAAAAACAATTCTATGGCAGCAGCTGTGACAACATCTTGTCTTCAAGATATGAGAGACTTATTTCACGTAATAAGTACAGAAGTGACTGAAGGCTAATATCAAGTGGTTGAAAAAAGAAAACCCAAAAAAACATCCATTAATATTTGAGCATTATTGATTTCTGCAGAATGATGTCTTTTATTAATGCAGCCAACAAACTGGCTGGTGAATCCTGCAGGGTTTATAGAGAGACTGCTTCAGATCGAGTTCATATTCGCAGCCAACACATGACCCACATTATGTTGCACTGAGGACCTAAGATGCTGCAATGTGTGCAGTTTGAATATTTAAGGTGCAGATAATTGTCAAAACAGCTGACGTAACTATAGCCTCTGTATCAAAGTGAAAAAAAAAAAAGTCCTAATCTATCCTTCTGGCAATCCTCAGCTAAACAAACGCTCTGTAAACTTGGAAGCTTTTTGTTTTTGTGAAAATGCTGCCATTGAACTGCAGGTACAAACAGTACAGAACTTTCATTCACATACACAGAGCTGTCTGTAGATGCGCAGACATAAAAAAAAAAAAAAAGTGGGGAGGGAGGTAAAAAAAAAAAACAGGACATGTCTACAGGGAAGGCCGAAAATAAAAGAGGAACACAATCCCAGCATGCATTTGGGTGTGAGCCAAGGCGCCGAGCTGCTGAGCATCACCCCTCCACCCTCCCCTTCCCCCCCCAATCCCTACTGCCAGTGACTAGGACCAAATGAGGTGAAGATTTGCAGCGCCTGGTGATTAGAGGCTAAAGCCCTGTATTGTTGCTGTGCAGCGTTCGTGTGCTGGGTTCATTCACCGCTGTGACCTGAGGTGTCTATTCAGCCGCCATGACTAAGAGCCGCAAGGCTGCGCCGCCTTAAACGATCAAATCCAAAGATAGTCCAACTATCAATTTCCTTTATCCAAGCACTCCAAAGGACAAGTCGACCATTAAAACCCAGATAAGAGCACAATGCCGGAGCTGGCACAGGGTCGTCCTAATTCCTCCCAGGAGGCGCCGCGGCCATTAGGATTCAGTTGGAGAGCTTTGTCCTTGCCCTGTTATGATGTCTGATCAGTGTCCTGTGATCCTAATGTCCACTCAGGTGCCATTAGGGAGAAAATTAGGAGCAGACAAGTTGTTTTTGCTCAAGCGAGGACAATTGTTTTTGCCTTTGCATAGACGGCGCAGGGTATAATGGCTTAGTGTCAGTATAATGTGACACACAGTGAATGCTACAGCCATTAAAGCAGGTAATTGGTGCAAATGTTGCAAAAGGTCATTGTTTCTCTGCTCCGTTTTTGAGAACGGCTTATTCTAAACAATGAATAATGACAATAAAATAAAATTCTTGCAGAGAAGTCCCCTAGAATCATAGTGTGTAATTGTTCAAAACAAACAAAAAACACGCTGTTTCCTAAAGCGTATGAAAAAAAAACAAAACAACAACCACGGCTTCAAAATCATTCCACAGTTTTGCAACGTTTCAACAAGGCCATCAATCACTGCAGGGACATTAGAGTCTGCAATTCAATTTTCGGCTGTGTCATTCACCAGTGTCTGTGTAACACACAGTAATACTCAGCCATTTACTCTGGAGGAAAAGGAAACTGAGATTTTAGACATTTAAAAAATCAATGACATTGTATAGAGATACTGCATGTTGAGTCCTGCAAACAATTATTGAAGTAATGAGTCATGAATATTTTTGTTTGCACAGGGCCTGCCTGACTTAGGGGGACTCAAACCCATGACATTTACATGTGCCTGGCTTAGGGGGACTCAAACCCATGACATTTCTGAAAGGTACTTCACTCATAATTCCAAAATGAACACAAAAGACTGCAGTATATCGTTAAGTAGTTAATTAAAAGACGGTGTTTGAAGGAGCTGCAAATACAGCGCGTCTATTAAGAAAATACTCCAATAATTGTCTGACAGAAAAAAAGAATACTAAGAAAAACCACAGGAAGTGTCTCTGCAGGAGTCAACGTCGCTGAGAGACTGAATTGAAATAATCAATCCAAATTTCTCTAAGCACACGGAGCCTTTTGTTGCAGAGAACTCAATAATGTCCTTTAAGAAAAAAAAAAAAAAAAAGCCTGTGAGATCTAATCTGTCTGATAATAAAGCCGAGGCAACGAGCTTCTGTGACGCCTCGGCACTGGTGTCTGAACCCTGCCACAGCACTTGAGCTGTGACGGTCCGTGGGCTGACTGCATGTGTCAGGTCCATCCAGCTGACAGCAGCTTCAGACAGCACAGCTGAACTGTCAGACGGTGCGTAGAGAGACGGCAGGACCCGGACGAAACGGAACCCCATCCGACGGAAGGAGCTCATTTACCTGCAGTGTTTGCATCAAGAGCATCAAGAGTGTCTGTCTGCTTATAGAGCACTTTTCAAAATCCTTTACGACCATCGGAGGCACTTAACAGTTTCCAAATGAGCCGTGCGAGTTCCCCTCTTGTCTTATAACCCACAGCAGTATTCATAAAACTGCCTGACCGGATCTAATCTATTACATGCAAATGCTCATTTTCTCCCCGGCATGTACTGTATATCAGGATGCTGTAGGTGCAAAACCTGACACCGGTGTCACGGCTCAGCCGGCTGTTTCGACAGCAAAACTCTCCCGTTTCCCCGCAGTAACAGTTGGCTGAGTTGACTGCCTATTACCTGCCTCACTGGTACATGAAACCAACAAATGAGGAATCCATTATAATATCAAAGAAGAGAGCAGTAAATCCCATGTACTGCAGAGAACGGCCCCGAGCAGAAAAACTGAAGCAGATTAGTGTCTGACTGCCGTGATATCCATCTCTCCAGCGTCTTTCATCTCTTTTACTGCCGAGCTTAAAAAAACGACAAACGCGCGTTCACATGCACGCCCTACGCCCCTTGTGCTTGCCAAGTGAAATACTACCAAATAAAAATGTTTTTAAATATCTAAGGCAGCTTTAAAGTAATGCATAATAAAGGCAGATGTGTAATCACAGCTCACAACTCAAACACGCACAATTTCAAACATGTCGCTGATGCCGCCGTCTGATTTGTCCAAAATTACTTTTCCACTTTTCCATCGGCGCAGCACTGTCGGCCAGTGTTGCGTGTTCTCCTACAGCCGTTCAGGGTCTCATTGTCCTCTTGGGTACTTTACTGAAGTAGGTCAACAATGTCAACAGTTTAGTGGTACTTTAACATCAAGGACAAAGATTTGTTCTCTTACGGTACGGAACAAAAACTGAATAAATCAGCTGAAGACGTTCCCTGGTGCTGAATACTCTGATGCAGGGGCGACCAATAAGTAGTTTGAAATCCAGTAGATCGGATTTTTTTTTTTCCAGGACAACCCTGATATTTAAGTAAACCAAACTTTACACACACCCACCATATATATACACACTGTAGTCTTCATCTTCCTACATCCTTCAACCTTGAACCCCATGAATTCTTTACTGTTACACCAACCATTTTTTCCCAGTATCTTTGTTCAGCTCGTGTCCGAACCATCTCAACTTCACTGCTGACTTCACTCCACCTGTGACTTGTCAGTCCCAGTTAAAATCTCAGCATCCCAATCTCCTCCAGCTCCAGCTCAGACTCAGCTTCCTGTCCATTAAACAGTGTCTCTGTCTCTGAACCCTACATCATATCAAGTCTCACCAGTGTCTTCTAAATCTTCCCCCTCTAACTTGGCTGCTTTAGTTAATGCCCAACTATATTTTGGATAGTTAGACTAAGAAAAAGTAAAATAAAAAAAAACCTGAACACGAACATAAGGTGAAGTGGAGCTAATAGAGCATGTAATGTGTGCCGTGTGTAAGGTAACGGTAACACAACGTTGTCTGATAACGACTTTGCAGGAATAATGAGATCTGTGGATTATGAAATTAAATTCACTGCTGGTGTGAACAGTAATCAAAAACCAGGCAGTGTGTCTAATAAAATAGAATATATATATATGCAGCGCAGCACCTTACAGTGTACATAAGCATAGTATTACTGCTTTACTCCTTTCATATATATTTTTTGTCACAGACAAAGACCATGTAAAAAGTGGACAGAGCCTTCAGTGGATCAGGGGAACTCTGCTGTCCTCCTATTATTTATGTGCTGGTGGAAGAAGCACTTTTTCTTATTATTATATTTTTCTTTCTCATCCCTGTTAATTTTACACAAATACTTACTGTATATATGCATATGTATATATATCTATCTATATATATACATTTATATATATATTATGCAATTTGTACAATTAAAAAAACAAGCAAAAACTTGCTTGTTCTCCTTGTTTGAACTGTTCAGAGACACAGCAGTGTCCACGTACGGGGATCTGGGGATTAGCACACGCACTCGTCTGTGTTCCACCTCCTCCACAGGTTTTTTTTTTGTCCTTTACTTTGCTCCATCTATCCCAATTCCACTTCCACACCCGCCTCTCCCTCCCTTCTCTGTGGCATCACTCTGGATTAGTCACACTGGGAAACTAGGGCTCATCTCCATAATGCCGGATTTGTTTTCAATCCCATGAAGTGAGCAAGTACTGAGGTGGCACATAAAGATTAAGCACCGAGTCACAAAAGGCCCAACCTTAGAGTCCACTAAAAAAAAGTGTGCATATGGTAAAAAAAAAACAAAAAACTCAGCACGCTCATTAAGGAAGAGTTCAGGAGACATTAAGAATGTCTTAATAAACAGTAATCATGTTAAATTATTTTATCTCATGTGAACGCAAAATAACAAGCGTGCAGTGGAACACGAAATTAGCTGCAGATTCTGGTTGAAAATAATAATAAACTTCCAACAAGATTAGTCACATAATATACTAACGGTGAAGCATTAACTTCACAGTGCACAAATTTTTAGCTTTTTTTTTTCTGCGAATCCCAATTTCCTTCAATTGACATTCATATACAAACTATCAATTGTTCTTCAGTGCAAAAACCCTACAAGTTATTAAGAAACATTTACCCGAAACTGCTCTCAGCGACAGGTTTTCTGTTCAGTTAGAGGTAGAAAAGGGGAAAAATAATATCACCGTCATAATTGTAATGGGCATAAATATAATCCCTTAATAAGCAGAGGATTAAGACATTAATTTATATCCCACAAACACACCCACACACACATATATATATACAACGCGAAACGCAGTGACAAATGCACATTTTTTGCTTTTTTTTTATCTGGAAGTGAGGATCGCCAAAAACAATTTTTGCGAATCCCAATTTCGCAAAATAATATCACCGTCATAATTGTAATGGGGATAAATATAATCCCTTAATAAGCAGAGGATTAAGACTTTAATTTATATCCCACAAACACATCCACACAAATATATATACATATTTATACATACATACATACATATGCCTATATACATACATATATGCATACATATATACACATATATACATATATATTTATATGTATATATATACACATATATATATATTTACATACATTTGTATAGCTATGTATATCCCCATTTTAATTAGGCTAATAAGAAACGAAGCCACTCACCTGAAATATACATATAACCACCGTACACTGTCCCAGCGTGACCATAATGTGGTTCATTCATTTTGGCAACATACGTCCATTCATTTGTCCTTGGGTTGTAGCACTCCACAGTGGCTTGAGGGTGAAAAGAGAGATTGGAAAAGAAAGAAAGAAGAGAACGTATTAGCTGAAAGAATTAGGCCAAGACACATCGAAGGAGGACAAACAGCTGCAAATGAGGCCTTGGAGGGTCTCTGCGTGCAGGCTAAAATGTGGATTAAAATACAGAGGAGTTATTTGCACTGACTGCTCAGGAAATATAAAGATGCTGAGATCCTTTATCTGAAGGTCCCCGAGGGGGGGATTCATCATATCTGTGAGGAGCAGGAATAAGGACACTGGGACTCACGAGAGGGGCTTGTCATGGAGTGATTGGTGGCTGAAAGCCCCCTTCACTGAGTAAACAGGGTCTACCGCTGTGTGGGCTCTCCATCTCTTACAAAATGGTTCTTTGAAAGGCTGCCGAGACAGCGCGGCGTCTCGACGAACGTGGAGTGGCACCAGAAAGAACCAAAAATATTAGGGACCGGTTTGAACGGTTTAAAGAACGGTGTGTGTGTGTGTGTGTGTCATCAGAACTGGTTACACATGATGCAATCAGACCTCGTGACCAAACATGAAGACAAAAGTGTACATTTATAATTAACCATACTGAAATGAATTAAATCACATCTGAACATATTGTAACGAATTGAAATTTAGAAATGATGATTTAAGACAATTAATAATTAGCCATAATTAATTACAATTATGATTAATTGTAATTGATCCACAGCTTTCCCATGATTAAAATGTATATTATTATTTATATTTATATATATAAATATATTTATAGATATATTTACATATATTTATAGATATATTTAAATATATTTATATATATTTACATATATATATGTATATATATATACATATATATATGCATACACAAGCACACAGAATATATACAGGCTTTTACTGGCACAAGAAGTGACTGTGTTTTTGGATATATGTCACAGACACAAAGGGCTTTACAAGAAGGACAGAAACAGCCCAAATGCACTGTTGTTCAAATCCATTCCTATTGATTCCAGAAAACCAACGTAAGCTCAGGATTCATCTCTGGATCAGTTGGAAAAAACACTGAGCGGAGGAGAGTGAGGACTTTTATTTGCTTGACCAAAGTCTGTTAAAGTCCATCTGAGCAGAGACACCAAAAAAAAAAAAAACCTCCGGCTTCAGTGAAACAGAACAGTCAGTATTAGAAAACAATAATGTGAACTGAGGGGTGACATTGGCCGTGGAGCAGAGATAACCTTGGATTTACCTCTAAAAATGAGTTCAGAGGATAGTTTGACACACAGGCCAATGCTTGTTTTAATTGTAACAGAGAGTGATGTAATTTAATTTACCGGTACACCATTTTAGAGTTGAGCCACTTCTTCATTATGTCAAATTTAAATAGAATTTTTTAATAGAAAATAAATGAGTCACATTTAAAGTTAGCTACATTTTACACCTGAAAATAAAAAAAATAAAAAAAGGAAAAAGACTGCAACACAGAACTATTGTTGGTTGTATTTGGCAAACTCTGCTATGTTGTTATATTCTCTGAACTCCGTCAATGGCTCCCAACAAGGCAGTTGGGGTGGGTGGGTAATAAGATTAAAGAATCTGTGGAGGCGGATCAATCCTAATAACAAGATACTTAGCAGGAGAAAAAAAAAAAACAAACAAACAAACATAATGCAACACACAGGTGTCGCCTGGTTCAGTGAAGACCTGAGCTCTTTCCAAATTTACCTGAAAGACCAAATTAAATTATTAAAAAAAATAAAAAAAATAAAGGAAAACTTCAAAATGTTGTTTTCTAATAGTTGAAAAAAACAAAATCACATAAAGGCAGGAAAGTGTTTAAGAAAGTCTTCAAGGTGAATAACAGGGGGTGTAAGAAAATATCGATACGCTGAAATATCGCGATATTCCGTTTCACAATACCGTTATTTTTTTCTTAACGGGGCTGGTTAATTTCGTTTTGCTTTTATTGCTTCTTGTTCAAAATGTAATAACCTGATGTTACGCATGTAACCAATACTATCACAGAATATCGCAATATATTGTATCAATGCCTACGTATTGTCTCACGAGATTCTTGCCTTACACACCCTTAGTGAATAAAAACCGTCTCAGTTCAGAACATGAACTGGTTCAAACTGACCCAGTGTTGTCCTTTTTCTTTATTCCCCCTCAGGTGTAATATGTTCTGAGTGCTGGAAAACAAACTAATGAAGGGCAGAAACTGTTCTTACTCACCCTCCTCTCCAACCACGGCAGAATAATAATTTGGGTTTCTAAAATACACCGTTGGCTCGTTGTGTCTAGTGAAACTGGGCTTCGCCTTCATGGGCTGTGTATTTTTTTAATTTTTTTTTTATTGTCTTAGTTTTCTACTTTCTTTTAACTTGGTCCAATCCCTCAGCTTTTGGTAAAGTTGGTTTTTTGGTTTGGTTTTTGGACAGGAACAATGAAGTTTTAAACATCATAACTTCAAGACTTACCAAACACAAGTGGAAATATCCTTCAATGTTCGACATTTTATTGGTCAAATGACTTGTTGACCAATGAAAAAAAAAAAAAAAAATACGACTGACTGAATAGAAATAGAAATGCTGCTTTCAACTTGCGATGAAAACCCAACCCAACCCAACCCTCCTTCTCCTCCTCCGATGCCCTCTACAGGTTGGATGCGTCAATAAAACCCATGTGACTGATATTAACCAGGGGGTGGGCGGCTCCTGAGGAAAGGGGTGAAACCACATGCAGAGAAAGAGCAGTGGGACGTGGAGCAGTAAAAGTCACTTGTGTCGACGGGCAGTGAAGTGAGGCTGTGCATTTTGGTCTAATTATAACCCAGAGGACGAGGCTGCT
>NC_024325.1:15588038-15602709 GCF_000523025.1 Cynoglossus semilaevis
TCCCACTTCCACACAGTTATCCAGAGAAACCTGCAAAAAAAAAAAAAGGAGGTATTAAAATCCTGGCGCTGCATCTGACGGTGAGAACAAATCTAAACAGAATGGATACTATTAACCTGTGATGCCATAGTCACACTAGAATATAAATTTAAATTAAATTTTAAAAAAAGGAGCCAAAAAATTGTAAGAAAAAAACCAAAAGCGTTGACAGTGCTGTGCTGGATTTGGTTTTATTACCATTTGATTTTCTCTTTCTTTCCATCTAAAAAGTAAAAATTACTACTTAAACAAGATGTCTGAGTTCAGACGGCATTTGTAAGTTAAAAGCTTTAGAACTTTACAGAAAAAAAACACCCATTTTAATAACAACAATAAAGCATGAAGTTTTTCCATTCACTCCTTGGTAACTCGAGCCTTAGAAGAGTCGATCTGCAGACTGAGCGACTTCATGTTTAGTCAGTCAGTTTGCGCCAACTCACTCTGCAGCTGCACTCATGAGAGGGAATTTATCCATTTCCAGGGGTCACTTATAGGTCACTCATTATAAACCTCAACTTGGTGTCTGGCTGTAGTTTAAACAGAGACGTTGGAGTCCAAATAGCTGAGGGAGGCACTTGATAAGAGACCTAGCTGGTCCACTAATCACTGGATGTTACCATGGCAACCAAGGTCTTCGTCCAGATCAGCAGCAGTACCAGAACAGAGAAGACAGTCAGAGCTTTATGGCCGTCAGAGTCATTAGATAAAGCAGTTTATACTCGAAAAGGGGAGGGTAAGATGTCAAGTTAGCCCCGGTCAGGGTCGTGTTTGAAAAAAGGAAAAATATACAAAGGGAAACGGACTATCCTACGAAGGTCAGAAAAAGTGCAAAATGTATGGTATCAAAATTGGACTGAAGATAGAAACAAAAACTTAACAACTAATGGATATAAATGTAAAAATCTAAATAAATGTGGTGAAACATAAAGGTACTTTTAGGGGTTAATGTTTTTTCTAATGCTTCAAGCAGCTCAGTTTCAGTGTGGGGGGGGGTTACAATAAAAAGTGAAGGGTGACATAACCTCAAGAATCTTTACACATGTATGCTAGCAATGTGGTTAGCTAAATTTAACTTTAACATTTGTCAAGTGGCATCCGAGTACAGCCCGTTAAAGAACAGCTGTGTGAATCATGTGCCTCTACACTAGTTAACTTTCACTATTCACCCCTGGTCCCCGTGATACGGCAAACCTAAACTTAATAAACGCGTTCACACAGACGTATAACGCCTACAGAAATCTCCACTCAGAAGATTTCGGTCACATACACGACAGCTTAAATTAAAAAATGCACTAATGAGATTGTGGGCTTCACTGGAACACTAGTTTGAAATCCTGCAAATCCACAATTACGGCGGGGCGTCTTTCTGTAATGAGATAACTCCGGGAAGGACAGATGATTTGCCACTGATAAGGACAAGGTGAAAATCTGTCTTCTTTCGATTGATGCTGTGCTTTGCGTGCGATAGCTGCCTTACCCCAGATATGAGAAAGACCTTGCAGAAATCCAGCACAGGGAGAATTTGTAAAAAGCTGGCAGCCTCCAGTGTGTCTTGCAGGTTCTCCATGTTGAGCGACAACTTTGCCGTGTAGATGAAGTCAATGATCTTCTTCAGGCCTATTCTGTTTACTCCGTGTAGCTTGATGCACATTAAGTCTTGTTCTTTCATTCCACCTGCGTTGGGCAGATTGTGAAAGTTAAATAAACTTGGTGAAACTCCTGGCAGGAGTTAACGATGACCAACATTTCATTTCCCCTCCAAAATGGAAAAGAATAACGCCAACACAGCTAAAGAGAGGCAATAAAAATGCCTCCGTCTGCATTTGCTTTCATAAATAAATGTCAGTGTAATATTTTCACTGACCAAAGGACTTGTTCAGAAGGTCTCAGGAACCATTACTCAGCATCTACAGTGTAAACACAGAGCTTCCTCATTGCTAATAAGAAATCCCTCCTTTCACTCCTGTAACCAGCTCTTATCTGGCAGGAAAAATGTCATCACTATAAAAATCAAAGGCAAAGCGGTCTTTTAATCTTTGAGAAATAAAAAATAATCTCTTACTGTACTGTACAGTATATGGTACTGTACCAAATGAAGCCATTTACAGTATGTTACAAAATCCTATATGTTAAGCATAAACGTTACAAATAAATGAATATATGTATTTATTTCTGCTGTCATTATTAAAGCAATATTTAATTTCTGTTAATTAATCAGATTGAAATGTTACTGCATTTCAACACACGGGCAGAATGGGATGTTTTCATTTCACCAAAGCACGTCACTGAGCAATTTTTTTAAAAATGTAAAAACAACACATTTTCACATTTTAATTTTACTATATTATAAGTTATCTACATACCTTATACACAAATACTGCCTTACACATTTAAGAGTCACCCTTCCACTCTTGGCACGTTTCCAGTCTGTTACTCAACCACACACGGGGACAAACAAGCATTCACACTCCACGACACACCTATGGCCACATATTCACGCTCCACACTGAAAGGCCATCTGTCCCAACCAGCAGGCGAACCCGTGACCTTCTTGCTGATAGAAATTCATTATTATGGCAAACCCAGCAGGCTCCAGAGCCAGGTACTTTGTAGACCCACCTGTGAACATGGCTTTGAAATAATCAGAGGACGAAGCCATCATGGCCCGGTGCACAGGGAAAGCTTCATCTCCGTCCCCGGCCACAAGGGTGACATCACATAGTAAACCTTCTATCCTTAGCTGGTCAAATCCCTAGAAGTGGAATAAATAAATGTACAGCATAAGGTGCAGTCTATGTAGCGGTTTAGGAGAGTCTAACATTACCTTTCCATCAACTGTGATCCCAGCGTTTTTGGCGCCTTGGGCTAAACCCACAAATATGTCTACAAATACAGATTACGCAGGTATTTTTGAAAAATAGGATTTATTTTTAACCTTTGGCTGCTGTACATTTGATCTGGTTTTTTTTTCTTCCCCCCACCGCAACACACTATTAATCACATGCTTACAGCTATTGACACGCTGGATGTGACAGACAGATGCAAGACTCTTGTAATAGTCAATGTTGAGCGAATGGCTGAGTTGCTTTGAAGCGCTCCAACTAACCAAGACGGATCGTACTATCAGAGAATTAGAATCATTTCAGGATGCCCTGGAAAAATCATTATCATTCCATTACGGTGCACTGACACCATGATTAATGAGCCGCTAACGCGGCCAACAGCCAATCATTTCTAATGAAAGCTGGTGATGAAGGGCAGACGCTGCTGTGGCAGCAACATGCAGTGCAAGGCCAGCAATCACTACAACTTCAGCGCCATTGTAACTATATGCAAAGTGGTGACTTGCTGAAGCAGCGTGCTGCTCTGTACTGGTGTCATTTTGACAGATCATTCACTTCTGCGCTACGGTGGCACTATTTTATTGTTGTTTTCCTAAGCATGACTCAAAAAACACAGTATGGTGTTAAGTGTGACTTCACCTCGCAGGACAATTGTTCTATGTACTATAAATATAATATGTATTATGGAAAAAACAAACAAAACAAACAAACAGCGTCTGTATTTAACACACCCATTTATTTTTCATTTATATTTTTTAATGAATGAACAGCAATGATCCCACACTGTGGTTCCTCTGGGAATCGAACCCAGGACTCTCTGCTCACAAGGCAGGCTTGCTAACTAAGGAGGGACTAAATAGTGTCATTTAAGGCACTACAGCAGCCTGAACGCCGTTGCTGGGTGGGATCGACCAGCAATATCTTGTTTGTTAAAAGACAATTGTGCTAACAGAACAAAAATAGAGACGCCCTGTGTGGGGATTGAACTCACGACCTTCAGATTATCAGACTGACACGCGGCCAAATGCACCATCAAGGCTGAATTTGTTTTATTTTATTTTGCTTTTTAATAATAAATTTTAGCAGCCAAGGTCTAGAGGCCTTCAATTACTGTAGAGTTAAACATTGAAACATTTAACTCTGGCTAACTCTTTTGTTTGATTTAAAAAAAACTAAAAAAAAAAATCAAACAAAAACAAATTATTTTTATTTGCATTATTTTAAAAGTGGAACTTAAAAATCATCTTCTCTGCAGCTACAAAAAAATCTGCTGTATTCAAAGATGATTAACATAAACCGATGCACTCACCTGAAGAACAACTGAACTGTGCGTGTTGCTTGTGAAAAAGCGAGTGTTTCCAGTCTTGGATGCCTGAAGGTGAGCAGAAATGCCCATATCACCGTAGCCCAGAGCAACTTTCATGTGAGCGTCGTCGTCCTCCACAAGGGATCTATCAAAAATTGAAAAAAGAAATGAAAGGTAAGTAAAAACAAGCACTAGCTTCCATTTTTAGCCTTGGTTAAAAAAAAAAAAAGAATAGGACAAGAGAGTTTTCAAAGTGACACCACTTAAGTACATATTGGGGAGTGGGATCCTAATTGTTAGAAAAATTGTCACCTAAAAGTTTAAAGTGAGCCAATTGGGGAAAACTGTCAGTTTGTTTCACTGCACAGTTAAGTCAAGCCGGAGTTAAAGCCGGACTGGGCCAATTATTTACACCGCTGTCCTCCTTCTATTGTACACGTACAGAAGGAAGACAAGTTATTGACCCAAGTATTTCTGCTGCAATATGTGACACCATCTCTGCAGCTTTTAAGCATCATTATATTCCTTCTTCTTCTTCTTGCCATAATGTGATCAGTCGTAAATACCATTTGCTCTGCCTTCCCCGAATTGCTTTAACAAAAACGGTCGACACTGTTGTGCTTTAAAATGTCCTCTAGGAGCTGCTTCTATGTAATAAAAACAGTACAAAACATCCAGTTACAACAAATTACATCAAATTATGTTTGATCATTACAAATAAATATACAGCAGCTGCATTTTCTGACAGAACCTGGAAAAGGCCAACAGAATGTGATAATTATGTGACCAGGAATCAACACGGTCTCTGATGGTTTTACACAACAAATCATCTCGTAATAAACACAGTCATTACTTAATTGTGGCTACAGACATCGTGTTTGTTAGGGTTAGGGTGATAACAAATGGGGTTACAACAAAATACAGTCAGAAATGTAAAAAAATATTGTCCAAATAATACTGTATAAAGCTATAAAAATCCTAGTCTTTCAAAATGTGTTGACTGATAATGAACTCGACAATGACAAACAAAGCAAGATTTCATAAAAAGATGACTGGTGTGGCCTGAAGCCTATGTACTTTGTCACTCAGGTATTAGACTTTTTCTGTTGGAGAAAAAACAAACAAACAAACTACACACTCTTATAATCATTAACCAGTCAAGCATTTGTCATCTGTTACCAGTGATAAACTACTGCTTCTAAAGAAAATGGCTGGGGGTTATTGATGTTTTAAATCGTTAGGTAATTATATCTCATTTGTTTTTAGACTGCAATATTTTATCTTGGATGACACGAACAACAATGACTAGAAGAATGACAAACATACTTATATTAATGAAAAAAAACAAAACAACAACAACCCCAACAGTAGTTAGCAATAGATAGATGGAGGAATTGAATACATTTGAAGCGTGATGGTAATCTGGACTATCTTGAATAATCTGCTCTTTTGAAAAGAAAAAAAAATTAAAATTATATTAAAATATTAAAAAACCTTTTTTTTAATTTTTTTAATTTTTTTTTGAAAAGAAAATTATTATATTAAAATATTTAAAAAACTTTTTAATTTTTAAAAAAACTTTTTGGCAAAATTAAACTGCTCTATTGGAAAAAAATTAAAAAATATTTATAAAATATATATACATGTACATTTATCTTAGATGCAGTGTCTACGCTCTGGTGGATGTGCCATCCAAAAATATGGACTCAAATATGAACGCCTGATTTCATTCATTTATCCAGCACTTAATCCTTTTCAAGGTCGTAGGGGCTGGAGCCAATCCCAGCAGGCACTGGGAGACGGCGGGGTTACAGACTGGACAGTTTTCCAGTCCAACAGAGGACTAGACGCAAGACTGGGTATTCTTTATAAATTCAAGTTTGGATTGAAGGGGTTGATTTTTCACCTCCTATCTTGAGGTGTGAAAGGTTGAAATTGGCTTTGGCGCCCCCTGTGAACATCTTTCAATGGGATTAAGCAGTCGAAGATGGATAAAAAAAAACCCATTTGACTGTGATAGGTGTGGTTAGTTTTACAAAAGTTAACCATCTCAGTCTAAATTGAAACTATGGCACAGCACCACAGTCTTGGAGTCATGTACGAATCACTGCCCAAAATCAATCTGCACCAAAACAATGTCAGCAGTAAAAGGCATTACAACTAAAGGAAAAGGAAAAGTATGTCTGACAAAGCAGTCTTTTGGCAAAAAAGGCTAAAATTGAATACATGCTTTAACTTAACTAGGAAACAATACGACTACAGTACAAGAATAAAAACAAGCACAAAAGCATGGAGGTTTTGCTACCACTAGGGGTCAAGAAACGTGGTACATTTATAATACAAAAGACACTTGTTATTGTTGGAATGAATTGTATTTCCATAAAATACATTTTATTTTTAACAATGAAAATGAGTGGACGGCATCAGCACTCAGGTACAGGTACAGCTGACAGAGAGACGGCCACGGACCACACCACGTAGGAGTTTTAAAAACCACCAACACTGAACACCAATAAACTAGCATGGTGTGTAAAGGGTGGGCACGGACAGACAGCACATCAAATGTACTGGTACATTTACCCCGCCAGGTGGTAAGTTGGACAGGAAGCGAGCAGAGAGTGGGTGGTCCAAACCACAAAGGAGTGTTGGCGGCTGCCAGGACGAAACAAAGAAAGACAACAGCTACAGCATCCCACAGAAAGGTTGATTCTTAAAGGCTAAAGAATAAATCTAATCAGGAAAGACTGTTCATCCGCAGAACAGCGTAAAAGAACAAAGCCTGTTGTGTTGACACATTTTGCCCAACAAGCTCAACAAGTTCTTGATTTTATTCTATATCATTAAGCGTAGACGGTACAAGTTACTTCGTACTATAGGTTACAGGACCTCACTACTAATAGAAGCCTGTACAAATACAGGGTGTAACAGGGAGACACTCTGAAGTAGTAGAAGAAAGAGTAAAAATTCAAGGTGGTGAAATAAGTAGAAGGACTAAAAACGAGTCATTAGATTAAAAAAAAAGAAACAGAAAACGATCCAGTCCTTGGTGTCAGTCTTATGTCTTACAAACATCCCTTCAGCTCTTGAGAAGCTGAAGCCAACTTGGTGTTTTTCACGGCGACGACACTGGTAGGGTCTTAAAAGATTAATGAGTATAGCTGCGCTGTCTTGTCGTGTTTAGCCCCGAACTGACGGCAACTTTAATTATCTGTTTCAGTGTCCGTCCGTCAGAAAGAGCAGTGAAATGTTCTCAGGGACAAAAATCCCAAGAACATGAACACTGGAAACTGCTTTATCAAACAGGTTAAAGGGCGGTTTCACAGTTTATCACACGTCTGACAATCACAGGCCTTATCTTTTCTTTGAAAGGATCAAGAATGAATTGGCAGTACTTGGATGAGGTTTGTTCCTCATTGGGACTGGTTAGCCATCTGATATACCGTAATGGCCCACCGGCTGATAGAGTCAGTATCGGCTAAATTCCTTATAGCTTTAAGACTTCTTTGATGAGGAGAGCTAGAAATTCATATAGACATCAGCAAAGCTCGTAAAAATAATTGCGTCCTATTTCTCTTTAATTAATTTTGGCACTTCACGCCCATTTTAAAGTTCCATCACATTTTCCTAAATGCTTATGGTCTGGGGAGGAATCTGTTTCAAGAATAACTCAGAAGATGAGACGGGAATAAAAGAGCGAGATGTGTAAATATATATATATATATAAGCTATCAACTAGACAGACTACCAAGAATTGTAAGATTTTATATCATGTTTAGTATTTCAAAAGACATTAAAAGTGTAGCCTAGTGTTTTCTGAAACGTGTCCAAACCAATTATTAGTTGACAAGGTGCATAAAACCTACTATGGTTTCTTTAAACTTCACGTATTTTCAGCTACTTCTGAGAGGAGTACAGTTGAAGTCGCTCTATACTGGAGATTTTTTCTTTGATCTAGTAAAGATACAAAGTGAAGGGGGGGGGTTATCATTTGCATTTTAAGCATTCAATAGCACCAAAAGTGCGTCATCTCGCCAGTGGTAGAGTTGACAGTAACTAGATGCTTAGCATGAGAGATTGTGACAGCAGCATGCTGCATGTCGATACAAAGTTGTGTACTGCAGAATATTTCCTGTATTTTTTTTTTAAAGATTTGCCTGTGGTTGTCATTTCCTCTCACATTCCTGTTAGTTCTTCACACATTTCCGTTGAATACTAAACACCTGAAGCCACATAACGATGGCATGTGACAAACACGTCTAGATTCAGATGTCTCTTATTAGCTTGTCGAGTTTTCTTCAACCGTTTCGGTGGCAACGGAACAATAAGGAGCCGTGAAGGTACACCAGGAAGTTCTGAAGACTTTGGTGCATCAGCTTTTTTCTTCTTCTTGCCAAAAATGATAAATTGTGTGTATTAAAGAGTGATTACACATGCGACGGGTATACTGCAAGTATATTTATAGAGATCGAGAAGAAAGCACTAACTTATCAGGGCTTTTTAAAATTTCTGGTCCCCTGCGTCTCACAAACATTGCTCGGTCCGCCCATTGTGATGCCCCTACATTATTATGCTCAAGCTGCAATGTACTATTCATACACTCACCAGTAAAGGTCTTTGCATATCAATGGGGACACAAATAGAGGGCAGGGAAAGTGAATTTTAAGGCATGCTCTCTGTTCATATTAAGTGTGACAGCATTAAATGAATAAATTATAAAAAAAAAAAAAAAAAAAGGAAATATGCTTTACAGGAGGAAAGTGGAGTGCACATGTATTCGTGATAAGCTTGTGCTTAATTATTTTTAGTTTTTTACCCAGATTGAACTCCAGAAATACCTGAGGTAATTCTTAAAATACACCAAGGAAGAGGAAAGAGGTTACTGTGTTCAGCAACTTATACTTCACTTTTTCAATTGCAATTGACAGTATGAAGCAGAAGGTCCTGTTTGTAAACAGATTAGCATATGCTTTTTTTTTTTCCACCGTCTTCATCTGACTCAGCAAATCTGATGTGATTAATGTGAAAACTGCAGTGAATAAATACAGATCTGCAAGTTCTCTGTCTGAAACAAATCTCTACCAGGAACAAAAAGGTTTTATTATCTGTGAAGGTTCAAATTTAAACAAACCTTTAGAGGGGACGTTTATGCCTTTATGACTTTATCAGAGTTGTTATATAAAACAGTGAGACTTTTGTTGAAAAAGGAAGTTCATGTCAGTCCACAGTAGTGTTTATGTTAATGTTGCCTCCGCGGAATTAGAACATGTGTATATTTTATTACACACATTTTTATTTCAATAAAAAAAAAGACAACTGCAATCAGTGAAAATACTTAATATTATGCGAGCTAAAATTACCCGCCTTGTGGTCTTTGCAGAATCAGGATTTCAGGACACTTTGTCTGTGGTCTTCAGGCAGTTGTTCTAATCACTATGAATAATATTAGCTGTCTAAACACTGTGATGGAGCCAAAATTACATTTGTTAAAGTAAGAGCACCACTTCAAGATTTTTTTTAAATAAAACTGGCTGGATAACAACCTATAATTACCCTCAAACCCACACTGTTAGCTGAATCACCCCGATGATGATGTGGAAAGGAACAGCCAGAAACGGCAAATCAAAAAAAGGGCAAAAAAAAAAAAAATCTAATTCATAAATAGAGACTTAAATATTATTACAAAAACAGAGAAAGACAAAAACATTATATCCTTTATACTGGACTTCAGACACAGTAGTTACTTTGCTTTTTAAAGGTCTGAAGGGTATCTTGCACACTTTCAAAAATCAAAGCCAAATAAAATTCTCCCATCTTTAAAAAGGAAACAAAATCCCAAATCCAATAAAAAAAATAAAGAAAACTGTACTCAAGGCCACTAGAAAAACAAACAAACAAAAAACTACCAATGTGTGTATGTTTGTTGCTGGTCCCCCGCCCCACTGCACCACCGTACATTCAAACAGCCAGCACACATCGTGTCCACCATTCATCTCACAATAAAGAGTTCCTTTTCAAATATGATTCACAGCGTCCTCTTCCACACAACACCGCCGCCGTCACATCTCTGTTCAGAGCAGACTGAAGATCTGTGCACAATGTTTTTTTGGTTTGCAGGTTTTCTGCCAACGCAGCACACGGTGCACGGCAAACATCTCTGGGTTTGGAGAATATATTGTCCAAGTGCAGTAGTCCCACTCTTTCAGCCGACCATTACCACTGCACCAATTGCACAAAATTACCCCCATTTCACTTCGGCAATTAAGGCTTTCAGATTAAAGGCCAGCCTCGACGAGCAATGTGTCCGTTTAGGAAAAGTAGCTGTAGCTAAATAAATGATCAACATTGGAATTTCTGTTTTTTTTTTTCCAAATATGTGTTGACAGTAAAAAGTGAGACAGCCGTGACAACCACTGGCACAGACATGTCCTCCTATTGGTGCATTCGTTAAAAACATTCCTGTTCTAAATTCTTACTGGCTCATCAGGAAATTGTTTTGGATGACAGAGAATTAGAGTTATTTACTGAGAAAGTACAGTGAAACACAGAAAGTATGGCTTTTATCCACTCTGAGCTGCTATCCTTTTTTTTATTTTTTATTTATAAATACGTTTTTTTCCTGCTTAGTGTCCTCACTGTGGTGAGGGTTAACCTTTCACACACACTGCAGTTCACCTTAACACCTGAGAGAGCAGTGCCACCTAGAACACAGTGTTCCAGTTTTCAATGAAACTGTACCTATAGAGGTATCAGCGACAGTACCATGTAAAAAAAAAAAAAAACTTATACTGGTACGTATTGGTATGGAGAGCAACCTCTTTATTCATTTTGTCATTCTATAATCGAGTACTTCACTCCCTAGTACAACACCTATCATTTACAGTTTTTACTGTTGTTGGTGTGTGGGCGGCTGTGTGCGAGGCGAGCATGGACACGACAGTTTCACCTGACTGGACTCACTTGATGTTCTGCCAGCCAGACTGGTTGAAAGAAAGAAAGAAAAAAAAACCCTGGTTGGCTACTGCATTTGGTACAAAATGGCCTCAAGTCAGCAAAAACGTAATGTCCCGTTCCAAAGGGCAGGTTAATTAAAAGCCTCACCAGAGTGCCACAAAGCGGATGATTTCTTTTTTTTTTCCACCCCAGCAGCCAGGCACATGTGTGTAGTTTTTAGCGGTAACTAATGCACTGAAGTTGGATAATATAAACATGACAATCCACGACACAATCCCAGCGTTATTAAAAAACAGTAGCATGTGCTGCTCTCAGGACGCGGGAGCTCAGTATTCAGGGATTTTTGTTTTGTTTTTGTTTGTTTTTTTGAAGCAGACTGAATAAAAATGCTAATGGAAATGATCCTATGCTGCATCACAGTGCTATGATCACCATCTGTCTAGTCAGGGCACAGAGAGAGCAGATTCAATCTTTCACTTTGTGCAGTGTTTTCATTTCAGAGCAGACCCTCACATCTGAACTACATGAGGCTCAACAGCCTTTTTCTGCATTAAATAAAAATCACAGAGTTCGGCCGAAGACCAACTGTGATCTAATCATGGCTGCTCGTATGTCACCCCTATGTTTAATTAACACGTGAGACATTGTGTCGTTCATCTGCTGATGCCCTCGGTGATAACATCACCGTATTTTTGTGGAAGTTAAACTTTAAAGTCGAGAAAAAAAAAAGTAAAAGCCCCGAACCTAACAACCCAGGTCTTATTAACTTTTATGTCAGCTACGTTCTTATTAATATTTACCAGGTAAGACAAGTTTTTCTGGGCAGATATTGAGGAGGGCTTCAAAGAAACACGGGCAAACCAGAAGGGACAGTTATCCTGAGAAAAAAAAAATGGTTTCATATCAGAGGACAGCGGCGGCAGAAGGATTTGACAGCCACACGAGGCACGGCAGGCATCCACATTTGCAGAGGTATGTTAAACAGACTTCCAAAGAATCCCTCGAGAATTTCATCCAGTTAAACTGGCATGAAGGTTAGTCTCAACATTCAACATTCAACCCAAAAATAAACAAGTACCTGACATTTGTCAGCAGTTTATAAGTCACTTTTAAGCAGAACTGGTCAATTTATGTGGACTGACACACACATATATATACAATAAACACAAAAACGTACAGCCGTAAAAAAACACATGCATCTACGTGTTGTTTTTTTCTTTCTGTTACAGTAAAATACAGAAATGTGTTGTCATATTAAGACATGTTGTTGTTGTTGTTGTTGACAGGCAAATTTTATCCTAGAAAGAAAAGAAAGAATGGTAGATGCAGTTGTCTGCTACACAAACACTGCGTTATGTTCCCAGTGCGACTCTGTCAAATAAGAAATAAGGTTAATTTTTAAACACTTCCTTGTGTAATTAAAAGGTAAACTCAGACTCCATCCTGAGCTGATAATTATTCCACAGGCCACACTGGCAGGGAATCTTTACCATTTCCTGCTTAGCATGAATTCTGCACCACAGGCAGTTCACTGGTCTATATATAGATTAGGGTGGTTTCAAAACAGCAGAGCACATTGTGAAAACACATCTTTGTTTACTCTTAAAAAAAAACAAAAACCCAAAAACATTAAAACTACACCTGCTGTCCACAATTCTGCTGCATTAAAAACATATGGTAAACAAGATTATCTAGCAGTTGGAATGAATTAAAAACTCCATCTGAAGTGAAACCTCAATCAGAGGGCCTATAAAAGGAGACTTCTGCCTGACCACACAGTGACCTATAATTGAGGGGGGGGCAAATATCAACATGTTTAAAAACACAACTTACAACATTCATGGTTGAAAATAGAAGGACTGTTGGGGCCCTGCCACCCGGGGACGGGCCGGGCCGGGCAAGGTGGGGCTTTGTGGCTTAAATATACTTCACTCAACAGTGTGTGTGTCTGTGTGTGTCCACATATCTGAGTGATACTGAGGGGTATGTTCCAGGGATGAAACATTTCCCCTCATCTGATACACGTGCTCAGTCAGTAAATCAGTTCAAATTAACATGTAAAGGTCCTTTTTTTTTTTTTTTTACAATTTTCTACTTCATACACCAAACATCTTTGGCAAGTAAAAACCAAAAAGTTTGATCAAGGTGAGGCCAAATCAGGAGGCTGGCACCCCTGCTGACATGCCCTTGGGCAAACTCCATTACCTGCAGCTGCTCCAGTGGAGATTTTCCATTCCTACCAGCCTCAGATGTGCTGAGATTACAGCTCTCTTCCAGGTGTTGACATGTTTAGGTGTGTGTGTGTGTGTGTGTGTGTGTGGCACAGCATTCCAGTCAAAGTAGCGTTGTTAAACAAAGATTAAATTGTTAATTACTTAGTTACAGTCTCAATACAGGAACACGGTGGTTGTGGGAAATGATGATTAGGTCAAGATTTATGTGGGGTGTCCAAACTGTACTTTAGACTTTGGAAATTTGTCACGTCATTGCCATAAATATCACTGGATTTACACACGTCATCTGCACGGAAACTGTTCATTAATAGAATAATTGTTAGAGGACGGTGCTCTGGTTCTTTAAATACCCAAATAAAAAACAGACTTCTGTGACACTGAAACAGAGCATGCTGTAAGATAACAAATGAAGCTGTGTGATAAAAACATGGATCACCTCTTAACCTAGAAACACGCTGGGTTAGAAGGAAGGAAGGATGTTTTGAGGATTATTTTCCTCCTCGCGACGTTGAGGCAAAGTCATTAAAAATGGCTTAAAAGTCAAACAAGACAAAACAAGGGGGTAAAGAGAGGCTGGTGAGGGGCTGTGTGAAGCCCTTCCATTCTACCCTCCCCCCTCCTGAACAGTAGCAGATGACAATAGCTTCTAAACCAGGGCACGCCAGACATCCTGACAAAGGCAGGCTCCTCCCAAGCCGCTGACTCCCTGTTCCCACATAAACATAGCCACAGGGAGAGGGCAGGAGTCGGGATGTGGTGCTCTGCCATGTCAAGACAAGCGGCAAAAATTAGTCCCTCTGCCCAGAAGCAATGCTTTCTGCCAGCAGAGCATAAAATACACGCCGGACACGGCAAAACCTCCTCGCACACTGCACGGCTCAAGTAGAGCTGCAACAGAATTAATGTACCATATAAACAAAAAAACAACAACTGTGCAAGTGTCCACTGATGTAGCGCAGATCTATTTCTCTTTGACAACACAACACAAATGCAGTTTAGATCTTACTCACATGTACGCAGGTGAGAGGGGTGAGGACCTGGATGTCTTAAGAACTGGCATTGGGAATTTCCAGCTGACAGGAGAACCGCTTTTCCATTTTAACGGCATGTTGTTGTCACCAGAATGGTGCTACAGCAATACCAACAGCAAAGACCATGTCCATGAAAAGGTTTCCAATGCAGTCTTCCATCCCACTCTGCCCACACCATTTAAAGGGGAGGGAGAGCAGCAGCAGTGGCAGCAGCAGGCGGAGGAGCCGTAACCGCAGGGGCCGCAGCCCAAGAAATATGACACGCGC